>NC_137777.1:58951397-59213897 GCF_963455305.1 Plecotus auritus | reverse complement strand
AAGCTGCGTCGTCGCTCGGCCCCTCAAAGTCGGTGCGCGCGAGAGGGGCCCGAGTGCACGAACGCAGAAGGCGGCTACCGAACGCGCTTCCAGAGGAGGGGCGGCGGCTGGGGGATCCGGTACCCCAAGGCACCCTCTCGGATCGCTAGAGAAGGGCTTTCTCACCGAGGGCGCGTCGTCCCCACGCCAACGCAAACACCCCATCGGGCCCGCGAAGCCACACTTCCGTGCGACACTGGGGGCCGGGGGGGGCGCTCGGGGGAGGATCCGACCTGGACAGAGTCAAGCACAGGGTACACGCAAGACACGAGCGCTCGCGATAGGGGCCGTCGAGAGAGAAGGGAGGAAGCGAGCCCGTGCTGCCTCGAGGCTCGTCCTCTTGACTCACCGGGGGCCTCGTCCACGGTTAACTAAAGAGAGCCCGCGATGCTGCGTCGGAAAGACCGGCACGACGCAAGGTAAGGAAAAAAAAGACTAACGACGACGGAAGAACAAACGGCAGCAAAAGAACTCTCACGGTCAAGCCAGCGGCCGGCCATCGCTGACCCGGCCCCATCGCGATCGCTCGCGCCGCACAGCGTTTCGGAGCCCGGGCCCCCTCACGCGAGGGGGACGGGCGTGCCTTCCCCTTTGTCCGGCCAAGACTCCCCCCCCGGTGCTCCCTTCCACGGCACCACCGACAGCGGTGGCCCGGCGGGGGCTCGCGGGGAACGGGAAACGACAACACCTGCTCGGCCTCGGGCACCTGAAGGACGTCCCGGTGCGCTCCAGGGGCACCACCGAGGGCCAAGGCGAAACAGCGACCGCACGCCCAACGTGGGGGAGGCGCGTGCGGCGCGACGGCGGGACGCCCCCTCCCCGCCGCGGGGAGGGGCGCTCGCAAGATGCAGCCGGGAAAGGCGAGCGGAGGGTGTCCGCTGCGTCAGAGAGACCACGGGCGTGACACCGAGGTCGGGCCGGGTTCCGCACCCCTTCCCTTCCCCTTCCACACACCGCCGTCGGACGGTGGGGGGGGAAGAGAGGAGAGGGGCCCGCGGGCAGAGCGAGAAGAGCGGTCCCATTCGACAAGGAATGTCCGTCCCTCGTCTGGCGCGGCTTAGGCCCGGCCCGGGAGAGCGCGACGTCACCACATCGATCGAGCGGCAAAAAGCATCGAGAAGAAGGGCAACGAGGCGAGGACAACCGTTCGGAACGGGCCTGCGCTTCAGCCCCGCAACGTAAGCCCTTCCCTTCTCTTTCTCAGGCAGAACGGGAAGCACGGTCCGCGGGGGACGGGGCCCGAGACTCACAACAGCCGGCGCGCGCAGGCCCGAGGCGTACGGCTTTCGCTCGTGCGGCCGCAGGGGGGGAAAAGTCAGGCTTCTGGTCGCGGCCGAGAAGCTCCCGGGGACAACCCCCCCGTCGTCCAATCACCCAAGGACAGCGTGTCCACACTAAGCTCGTGGTACAAAATGCCAACTTCAGGCAAAACATGGACTGTGCCCGGTGACGGGGGCATCTGTCTACAGATCACGCCGGCCTCCCGGAAGCGAGTCACGGCCACCGGAGACCCCACGGGACCCCATGGCCACCAAAGAAGGGCGGGGGGGGGCAAGACAAAGGCACGGGGCTATCTGGTCGACCCCCGAAGCCCGTAGTCAAGAGCGTGCCTCGGACAGGCGGCAGCAAGAGGGTGGAGAGGGCCGGGCCGTCCACGGCCTCCCTCACCATCTCGCCCGCGCGGGCACGGCCCGGTCAAACGTGCTTCCGAATCGGGACTTTGAAAAAATTCCGCGGGGCGCCTATGACCACCGTGTCTCCGGAAGGGACCGGCCACGGCCGTCGTCGTCGGCGCCGGCCCAAGCCCGCTCGCTCACAGAACTCACTTGCCCTCCCAGAATCCGCAACGGGACTGTGGGAAAACGATGAAGAAGCCGTGTCCGACGCCCGGGACACACGCGTGCGCCCGCATCGATCCGCCTCGCCCTCCGCCGTCCTCCGCCGTCCTCCACGAACGGCCCCTGCAGGCCCCCACCTACGGAACAACTCCGCCACTCGGATAACGGCGAGAAAGTCGAGTACGGTGAAAGGGGAACACTCGGGCACACGCCCGCCCGTGCAGCCGGGTAGACCACTGAACGCGCGCGCGCGCGCTCCCGCCTCCGGATCGGGACTTTGAAAAACTTCGCGGGAGGCGCCTCTGATGAACGGACCCCGCAGGAGCAAAGGCGGACACACGGCACGGGTCGGCCGGCACCTCCCGCGTGACGGCCGCGGGCAGGACGGCGTCCCGGCGCAAGCCACCCTCTCCGGCTACGCCCGCGGCGGCGGCGGCGGCGGCGGCCCAGGTCGTTCAGCGCTCGCGGAGGGGCGACAGCGAGTGCTGGTCGACCCGTCCCGGCAGCGGCCACTCACACCTTCGATAGCCCCGCAGGTCCAATCTCCGGAGAACCGGACAGACAGGCAAACGACGGAGCGCCGCGAGCCACCCTCCACGGCTTCGCCTGCGGCGGCAGCGGCAGGCAGCGGCAGCGGCGGCGGCGGCGGCCCCGGTCGGTCCCCGCGCAGGGGTAAACAGAGAGTGCTGGTCGACCCGTCCTAGCGCCACCCACCACCGCCGCGGCAGCCACTTCCCTCAGCAGTTCTGCAGGTCCAATCTCCGGAGAACGGGCCAGGCACTGACGGACCGGCGCCGCCGGCACAATCCTGACAGCGCCGCCGGCATCCTGGAACTTGGCCTCGGGCACCGAGGCCGCTTCCCCTCCCTAGATGCTCCGCAAGGAATAAACGATATAAAAGCGGCCGCCAGGTGGCTCCCGACAACCGGCGCGAACGTCAGCGGGACGGATCCAGATCCCGGGCCGGCAAGGGCGCCACATCGCCCGCCCGCCCGCCCGGAGGGACGATCGCGTCCCGGGCCACCACCCCCACACCCACCCCCACCCCCACCAACCTCCGGGACGGCACGGCGGCAGAGGAAGGGGGGGGGGGGGGGCGCGGGTTTTAGGAAAATCTTTTTTTCGGGGGTGGGCCGGACCACTCGCAAGTGAAAGACTTCCTCTGAGTCGCCCCCCCCTCCGCCCCCGAACCCGCCCCCCCCCCCCCCCCCCGGCAGGCGCAAGATATCCGCGTACCTCCCTCGCGCTCCCGCTCGCGCTCTCTCTCTCTCTCTCTCTCTCTCTCTCTCTCTCTCTCTCCCTCCCTCCCTCCCTCCAGGGAGGACATAACAAAAACATTTTTGCAGCCCGGGATCTAAAACCTAAACGAGGCAGAGACACCGGTTCATAAAACCATACGGGTTTGGTTTGTTTTGTTTTGTTTTTTAATAAGTTTTAAATTTTTATTTTATTTTATAATTTTATTGATTTTTTTTTTTTTTTTTTTACAGAGAGGAAGGGACAGGGATAGAGACTTAGAAACATCGATGAGAGAGAAACATCAATCAGCTGCCTCCTGCACACCCCCTACCGGGGATGTGCCCGCAACCAAGGTACATGCCCTTGACCGGAATCGAACCTGGGACCCTTTGGTCCGCAGGCCGACCGACGCTCTATCCACTGAGCCAAACCGGTTAAGGGCACCATACGGGTTTTAAAATAAAATTTTAAAAATGGATACATCAGGTATAAGCAAATAGAAATAGGAATCTTTGTATGGAACTAAACAAAACAAACAAAAAAAAAAACCATACAGGTTTTTCAAGTGGACGACTCAAGAAAATATCGTCTGACTACATACATACATACATACATACATACATACATACATACATACACACCACGTCCAGTTTTCAAGCGGGAAGCGTCATCGCGATGCTAGGGCAAACCGTTTAGGGCCCACCCTCCTCCTTTCTTCTCTTTTGCGGCCCACAACCTCCACACACCACCCAACATCTGTGATTTTCAGCACAGGGACGAAGTATTTCCAAGTCCTATCGTCTAAGCCCAGAAGCAATGCAGGCAATGAACGGTAAACTCATCCCCAGAAAACTTGAGAAATCTGACTGTGCCCAAAGACAAGCATGTGGGGGCGGGAAACTTTGGTGGTGCCTCCGTAGGTTGTGGATTTCAGCAAGTGAACATCAAGAGAATATCACGTAAATACATACCAGTACATACCACATGCAGCTTTTGTTCCGGTTGTGGCGCGGGGCGCGTGGGTGGCGTAGCGGGCGTCCACCAGGCCTCTCGGGACAGTGTTGGCGGTGGGAGCGGCGGAGGAAGGGCAGGCACTTTCGCCAATGGAGTCCAGTACGCTCCTCACCGGCCAATCATGGCGTGGGTGTGGTCATGCCTCCCCGTGGGCGGGGCCGGATCTCCCCGGGGCGGTGCACGTGGGGAAGAGCGAGAAAGGCGCTTAGAAGCACCGCGGCGGGGGTCGCTGCTGGGTGAGTTGTGGACCCCGAGGAGGGGGAGGGGAGAGAGGAGGGCGGGAGTCTCTGCCTGGTGATCGAGGGCTTGGGTTGTCCTCCCAGCTTCAGCGTGGTGCCCCCTGTTTCCACACAGTGCAGTTAGTGGGGCCGGCAGTAGACCCCAAACTTGGGCTGCTGGCCCCTGACTCGGGGGCACAGTGCAGGGAATAGGTCAGGCCCTAGGAACGGACCCCCGTTTTCAGCGGGGTGCCCTCCGCCCCTGGGGACACGCGAATGGGGCCGAGACTCAGGGACCGTCCGGAACTGGCAGGAGGCACCCCTGGGCGGGGGTTGGAGGCTGGAGAAACCTGACCGCAGTGGAGTTGCGGGAGGATTACTTGAGGTGTTTTTTGGGGAGCAGTCATTGTATTTCCCCGGGAAGGCGGAAGTCCTGGGCCGCTTGAGGATGAAGACGTCACTGCATAAAAAGCCGCGTGCACAGTTTCCCCTCAGGGAACTGCCTCGGCTGCAGAAGCTGACGCGGGTGCGCGGCCCCTAGTGCGCGGGTGCCCTGTCCAGCTGGCCGCCGTCCTCCCTCTGCGGGACTCTCAGTGCTGGACGTAGAAATCTGTAAATGTATGGATGTTTAATAGGAGTTAGTGTCCTGAGAAAGCCACAGCTGTTCTGGGTGCAGTGCCTTCTGCTAGCGGTGGAAAGTTCTCAGTGACTCCAAGTGCAAAGGGCTTCAGTCTCCTCTCCGGGGGAGCCACAGAGTAAAGCAGCTGCCAGTACTCTGCACTTCCCGCCAGAGTCACTCACTCTCTCTCCAGACAGAACGTTGCAGGGGATAACACTGTCACTGTTCATCCAGTGCTGGAAATATGCTTGGAACATCTCTCTCTGTGTCTGTGTATATATGCACTAAATTGCCTACAAGTGATTTTCTGAGTAAACTGAAAGTCTGTGATATAAATTCGATTTCAGAGAGGAAGGGGGAGTGAAAGAGAGGTAGAAACATAAAAAGATGAGAGAGAATCATGGAACGGCTGCCTCCTGCACGCCCCCTACTGGGGATGGAGACCGCAAATCCGGCCTGTGTCCTTGACCGGAATCAAACCTGGGAATCTTCAGTCTGCAGGCGGAACCTCTATCCAATGAAACAAATCGGCTAGGACTGAACACGTTTTATAGAAAATTAATTAGAAAAGGAGGGTGAAATGAACAGTTTGCATACTTTACAATATAATTTGCCGCTGAGCTGTAACCGATTGGCCCTAGGATGTGATTTAGTGGCTATTGCCTGCAGTGGGGGCACAGCGGCCTTACAGTCAGGCATAGACGTCCATGATTTCTTGTCAGTAAGTAAAGCGGTTCATCCAGGAGCTGTTTCATAATTGGCTAGTGCCCCATCAAAGGTGTTTAGACAATTAGGGAAGAGGTAAAAGTCAAAGTTTTCCACAATGACTGTTGCTCTTATAAAAGTGGAGGGTGAATTTCTAGTTTCACCAAATTCATCATGTTGCTATTTTGATATGCACATTTTCTCCAAAGGGTTTCTTTGTTTCTTTGTTTGTGGTGAAGTTAGAGGGAGACTTGGAATTGTGGGTAGAGGCGCCTGGTGGGAAGGGGCTGGTCATGTCAGCCCTAGGTTGAGCTCTGGACTGTTCCCCTCACACATAGCTAAGTCACAGACCTTCAGTTTACTCACAGAATTGATGGAAGGCAATTGTATGAAAATGCTCTTTAAACTAAATGTGTTGTTCATAAGCTGAAGCAAAGGAAAAATGCAGTGATTTTGGCTATACTACTCTGTGAATAATACTTTTGAAAAACGTTATCACTAAATTGTGGAAACCCTGTTGAATGATACATTATTCTTTTACTGCACAAAGCAGCAAAGAAAGGCCGCGTACAACTTCTAGTGTCATCGTCCCTGAGCAGGGATGTCACCCAGCGTGTCAAGGCCTCCGAGCAACTCAGAAGTGCTGCGCGAGGTGCGGGGGTTAAACTAAGACAGACCTCCGGAGGCATTTCTGTATTACTTTCATTCCATTGTGTTGCTTGGGATTCTACTTGAAGTTCGACTGGGGAAAAGTGAATGTTCTTGGCGGGATTCCTATGTGAACCTTGGTGTAGCAGCTAAGAAACTTTGGAGAGACACTAGCCAGTTTTGCTTAGTGCAGTGGTCAGCAAATTCATTAGTCGACAGAGCCAAATATCAACAGTACAACGACTGAAATTTCTTTTGAGAGCCAAATTTTTAAACTTAAACTATATAGGTAGCTATATTGTTATTAACTTAATTAGGACACTCCTAAGCTGGCCTTTGCTAAGAACTGAAGGGGCCAAAGAGCCGCATGTGTCCCGCGAGCCGCAGTTTGCCGACCACTGGCTTAGTGAATAGAGCATCATCCTGCAATTGAAGGGTCCCGGGTTCGATTCCAGTCAAGGACACAGGCCTGGGTTGTGGGCTCGATCCCCAATGTGGGGCATGCAGGAGGCAGCCGATCAGTGATTCTCTCTCATCATTGATGTCTCTCTCTCTCTCTCTCTCTCTCTCTCCCCCCCCCCTTCCTCTCTGAAATAAAAAAAAAAAAAACTTTGCAGAGGTCTCATATTGGTGTCACTACCAACCATGAAATAGACTTAAACTATTGGTATTTGGGATGCATTCAGGGCAAGACTTAATATTTCGGCATTAGCAGACTTCAGTGACATCACTCTGCACATAGATAAGTCACAAGCTCTGTACGTGTGTTGCCAGTAGCAGCTACAATGTGTCTGACGGATCTGACCACCAGACCCACCTGCAGGGTCAGGCACCCGTTCCAATGCCCCATTCTGCCTGAGCTCCGTCCTGGGCCTGTGCAGAGAGCAGCAGCTGCCAAGGAATGGCTTCCCTGGAGAGGGCTCCCCTTCACACAGGATATTAAACATGTTCGCAGATGTTCTACAGGCTCTGTAATCAGGAATGCCTAACGAAGGACTTACTAGCATGGAGAAGATTGTCTTCAGTGAAATATACCTCTCCAAAGTTTTTAAGCCGCTATACAAAGGTTATATAAAATAGGAACCCAAGATCCTGAATCACATCTGCAAGTTTTTCTGTAACAGCCAGAGACTCAATGTCTTATAGTCTGTACTGAAATCACTCATCTTCTCATCATTCATTCATCCACTCACTCATTCACTCCTTCATTCACTCACTCACTCATTCATTCATTTACTCATTCATTCATTCACTCACTCATTCACTCATTCATTCATTTACTCATTCATTCATTCACTCACTCATTCACACATTCATTCACTCACTTGCTCCTTCATTCACTCACTCATTCACACACTCATTCACTCACTCATTCATTCTTTGCACAAGTGTATGAGGAGAGAGCAGTGGCAGGTCAGTCTCTCCCTGAGACCTGGATGGCGGATGGCGAGCAGGACACCTGTCCTCAGCAGCTGGTGCCTTCCCAGGTGATACACGCAGAGGCGCTTGGAGGGGGCACTGCCCCCCATTTGGTGGGGGGGGAGGTGGTCAGGGCACCTGCATGTCACTATGCAAACCTGAGGACACTAGACACAACCACTGTCCCCTTCATGGGGGAACGTGCATTGTAGGTCCTGAGATTCACGCTTTGCTTCATCCCTTTACAAGTATTTAGGAGCCTGTTTTGTGCCACGCCTTTTAAAGGCTTATCTTTCTAAGAAGCAAGTTTCATAGAAATCACTTCAAGGTGTGTGACCCAATCCTGAAAGCTCAGCAGCGTGTGCTCGAACTTCCGGAGGCTAGTGCTGACAGAAGGATCAGCATGGGGCTCGGAGTCAGGCCCATTCTGAGCCTGTGCCCGGCCTCTCCCTCAGAACAGGCGTTTTTTTCTGTCCCTGTGTCAGGGCTACATTGGCATTGTTGGTCGGCATTGTCTCCCTGTCACATTTAACTGCCACAGGAACTTAGGAGAGGAAGACAATGGGATTTGGGAAATGTCCTGGGAACTTTTATTCTCCCGTTGAAGACATGGATCCCTCTAGCTTGCATTCAGCAGTTTGTTTAGTGATTGAAGTGCCTACCTAATTATACGGCCAAAGACATCTTCCCAACTGCGCGCTGTTTTCCTCCTGGGCCTGGGACACAGCGGGGCTGGATAGCAACTGAGAATGGGGGCACTGGTTCCTTGGCCAGGTTTGCTTATTACTCGTCAGGCGGAAATTCAAGATCATAGAACAAACTTTCTCTTCCAACTTCTAGGAAATGGATGGTTTCATGTCTTTTTCTTTTCATTTATTTATTTTTTTAATGCTCAACGAAGTATATTTTTCCCATTGATTTCTACAGAGAGTGGAAAGGAGGGAGCTACAGAGAAACATCGACATGAGAGACACACATCACACGCGTCCCTACTGGGCTGGGAAGCCTGCAACCGAGGTTTGTGCCCTTGACCAGGAATCAAACTCATGACCCTTGGGTATTCAGGTGGATGCTCTAACCACTGAGTTAACCAGGTAGGGCTCATTTTGTACTTTAATTAAATATGAGCATCAGAGGATTAATATGCTCCTCAAAGATGAGACTGCAAAGTAGAAACGTGTTCTTACATCAAAAACAGCAGTGAAACAGCAAGAAGTGTGCTTGTTGTGAAAAATTTGCAAAATATAGAAAATCAATGGTTTCATGTGAGTGTACACCAACTTTACACAGAATGATGATAGCGTGTTTGCAGGCATTCCATTATGTTCCTGCAATCAGCAATGTATACATTATCTATATAAAAGGCTAATGTGCTACGTGTCCTTCCCACCTGCGGACTGGCCACTATGACACGCACTGACCACCAGGGGGCAACGCTCAATGAAAGAGCTGCTGTGAAGCACACAGAGAAATGGCACCGCAGACCTGGTGCCCCAAAAGCAACACTCGGCTTCCCCTAAGTGGGACACAGGCCCTGCCACCACCCCGGAGTGACAGTTCACCAAACCTCAGCCGATTCTGCCGAGATCCCATGGCACAAAATGGGGCCCACAGCCTGGCCCAGCCTGGAAACGGTGGCTGTGGTTGCCGGGTAATGACGTCATGTAGCAATGCCCAGCTTCCTCTCCCTAGCGACAACTAGCCCCTTGCAGTTTCTTCAGCCCACAAACGCAGGTGGAAACTTTTCACACTTTAACCAAATGTCTTTGAAGTGTTTTCCCGTGCCTCATCTCATTTGATCCTCACAGAAGTCCTGGAGTAGGTAGATAAGAGACTTGGTGGAATCCTATTTTCTTTTCATTAGCCAGAAAACAGAGATTTAGAAAGCTTAGAAACTTGACCCGACTGAAAAGAAGTAAGAGCCAAAACCGGTTTGGCTCAGTGGATAGAGCGTCGGCCTGCGGACTGGGGGGTCCCGGGTTCGGTTCCGGTCAGGGGCATGTAGCTTGGTTGTGGGCACATTCCCAGTGGGGAGTGTGCAGGAGGCAGCTGGTCGGTGTTTCTCTCTCATCGATGTTTCTGACTGTCTATCACTCTTCCTTCCTCTCTGTAAAGAATCAATAAAATATATTAAAAAAAAAAAAAGAAGAAGAAGTAAGAAATGGTGGACCTTGAAAGTGACTTCAGGTTTTCTCACTGCCCAGAATATAGTCAAACACTGCTGCAGTTAAATATTTTACCCTTTGTTCTCCTTGCATGATGTATAATAATAATCTACTTCGTGTTGAGATTTACTGTTGTGTTGCTGACAATTACATGAAAGAGAGGTTGGGGTGCTTCACTGGGCTGTAAAAAGTTTAGCTACATCAGAAAGCAGGTCTAATGAAGCAAGTTTATTCTATCCTTTTTAAGAAAATCCTAATATGCAAATTGATAGAATGGCAGAACGACTGGTTGCTATGATGTGCACTGACCACCAAGGGACAGACACTCAGTGCAGGAGCTGACCCCTGGTGGTCAGTGTGCTCCCACAGGGAGAGCACCGCTCAGACAGCAGCAGGCTCAAGGCTGGCAAGCACAGCGGCGGTTGCAGGAGCCTCTCCCGCCTCCATTGCAGGCCAGCATTAAGGAGCGAGGGGTCCCTGCAAGAGGGATGTCCAACTGACAGGTTAGGCAGGCATCCCCCAAGGGGTCCCAGAGTGCAAGAGGGCGCAGGCTGGGCTGAGGGACACCACCCCCTGCACGAATTTTGTGCATCTGGCCTCTAGTCCCATATGATAAAAGCCTAATATGCTGTGTCCAGTTGACCAGTTGGCCGTTCAAGCAATCAAAGTGTAATATGATAATGATATGCTAAGGCCATTCAACCACTTGCTATGATGTGCACTGACCAGCTGGGGGCAGACACTCCACCAGTAGATTAGTTTGCTGCTGGGGTCTGGCCAATCGGGACTGAGTGAGATGGGATAGACACATCCTGGAGCCCTCCTGTGGTTCTTCCCTAGCCGGCCAACCTTTCGCGTCTCTCCCGGGCCCCAGTCGTGCACTGGTGGGGTCCCTTGGCCTGGCCTGCACCCACTTGCAATACAGGACCCCTTGAGGAATGTTGGAGCCCTTTTTTCAGCACGATCCTGCAGGCCAGACAGAGGGACCCCACTGGTGCACAAATTTGTGCACCGGGCCTCTAGTATCCCATATAATAAAAGGCTAATATGTAAATAGACTGACTGGCAGAACAAGCAAACAATTGGTTGCTATGATGTGCACTGACCACCAGAGGGCGTGCACATGACATGGCTGGCGTCGGCAGGTAGAGCAGGTGAGCAGGGGCACCAGACCAAGGTAGAGTGCCTGTCATGTTATCAGGGCAAGCCTCTAGTGGTTACTAAAAATTCTTTCTCCCAAGCAAGAACGGTCCCACCAGGCGATCGCACCTGCTGCCGGCTTGGAGTCACTGCTCGCACCCACTGCTGGTGCATGGCATTGGCCCAAATCGCTCAGCATCGTCAGCAGGTGTGAGCACTGGCCGTCAGCCTCCATCACCCCTGAGGGCTTCTCTACCTCCCCCTGCTCCTGAGGGGAGATCAGGGCCAGCAGCCGCCTCTCGCACCCACTGCCAGAGATGGCCCTGCTCTCACCCACTGCTGGTGCCAGAGCCACCACTCGCACCCGCTGCCAGCACCTGTCCCGCTTGCACACGCACCTGGTGCTGGAGCCGCCACTCGCACCTGCTGCTGGTACCTGGCGCTGTTCTCAATTGCTCGGCATCATCTGCAGGTGTGAACGGTGGCTGCCAGCTCTGATCCCCCCTGAGGGCTTCTCCACCTACCCCTGCTCCTGAGGGGCAATCAGGGCAGCAGCTGCTGCTCACACCTGCTGACAGCGCCGCCCCCTCGCACCCGCTGCTGGCGCCGACCCCAATCACTCAGTGCCTTCAGGTGGTATAAGCAGGGCCGGCGCCATCAGCGCGTGGGAGCAGCGGCAGCGGGAGCAGGGCTGCTGGCAGACAGGGGACAGGGGGCCATGGCAGAGGGGCTGGGGGGGGGTTTGGAGGAGGGGCCGAGACCCACCCCTGTGCCCACTGCAGCCTCGTGGTCCACAGTTCCTTTCAAGGTGCACGAATTTGTGCACTGGGCCCCTAGTATATATATAAAAGGCTAAGTTGACTCATGCATGTGCGATATGTATACAGCTCTCACTGGCACCAATCGCACACGTGTTTCCATCATTGTCAATCATGAATTTGGTCACACTTCTATTATAGAGAAAGGGCAAATAGCAACATTAAAATATTTCTTCTGCCGAAAACGGTTTGGCTCAGTGGATAGAGCGTCGGCCTGCGGACTGAAGGGTCCCGGGTTCGATTCCAGTCAAGGGCATGTACCTTGCTTGCGGGCACATCCCTAGTAGGGGGTGTGCAGGAGGCAGCTGATTGATGTCTCTCTCTCATCGATGTTTCTAACTCTCTATCCCTCTCCCTTCCTCTCTGTAAAAAAATCAATAAAATATATTTAAAAAAATAAAATAAAATATTTCTTCTACTTAATTTACTTTTTTTAATATATTTTATTGACTTTTTACAGAGAGGAAGAGAGAGGGATAGAGAGTTAGAAACATCGATGAGAGAGAAACCTCGATCAGCTGCCTCCTGCACACCTCCTACTGGGGATGTTCCCGCAACCAAGGTACATGCCCTTGACCGGAATCGAACCCGGGACCTTTCAGTCTGCAGGCCGATGCTCTTTCCACTGAGCCAAACCAGTTAGGGCTTAATTTACTTTCAATGTGCACAAATTTGTGCACTGGGCCATTATTGAGTAATAAGCATAGAAATTTTTGTCTTTAGGGGAAAAGACCTCTCTAAAATTCTTAACCAACTATTCAATGATTATAAAGGGAATTCTAGGTCAGAGGTTGGCAAGCTGTTTCTGTAACAGCTAGAGACTCAATGGCTTATGGTTTCTGCAGAAACTCCAAACCTCTCCTCATTCTTGGATATCAGTCATTGACTCTGTGTAAATAAGTACCTGTGGCTCTATTAGAATAGATCTTTTTTGTGAGCAATAAAGTTTGCTTTTCATAAATTTACCTGTATTAGGCAATAAGGCTTCCCTTGAATCTCAGAGAAGTAAGCACAGGGCCTAGGCTGCTGGGCCCTGGGACTCACGGGGACATTTCTGTTTCACTAGATGGAGCAACAATGCAGTGGGCGCCTCTCCCCACTGCCAGGAATACATGACTCTTCAGCCAACACTGTACGTCAGAGCCGTCAGACTCACTAGATTCTGCCTGGATTTGCTGTGTTTTAGGCTGATCAGATCCACCCGGAGCTCAGTGACTAACTGGACAAGGCCCAGTGCCCCTGCCACTAGGGGATCCAATGTCTCCCGTCACATTTACACTTTCCCATTGAGGGTGCAGTTCCCAAGGTCTGGTTTTCATTGAACAGTCTTCGTGCAGCTCTTCAAATGTGCTGTTTCCAGTCATCAATACAATTCCCCATGCATTGGTGAAAGGCATGCCATGTGGGCACTCCCAGAGTGCAATAGGGCTCACATCAACAATCAACTCCAACATTACCACCTCCCTAAACTTTTGAACTGCTTCTTCATAATTAAAAATGAGGGAGAGTGGGCATTTACATGTCACATAGAGTAGCACACCACCTCAGAGGTCAAACTCTCCCCTCACCTTTAGTGTTCTACTGGGATTTGACTCTAGTCAAGGTAGCGACTGTCGCAGAAGAGCTCACTGTCTTTGTTACCCTTGTGTGTTTCCTCTTGCACATTTTACTGTTCCCTGACTAATCCTGAGTTATTCTACTTTCCTCCTGTGTAGGTTATAACACAACCATGATCCATTCCAATTTTTCTCACATCTGGCTTGAAACCTGTGACAAAATTGATCTCTTCATGCTGAATCAGGTGTCTTGGATACAAATCAAGTAAACCATCCATGTCCACTGTTCTGGAGCACTCAGAAAAATTTCAGAATGTCTGTGTTATCACCACAGACATGGAAAGAGAACTCAAAATCCCCATTGAATTGCAACCACAGCCCCCACTCCTCCATTTAGTGATGCCATAGCCCAATATTTACTAAGTGTCTTGAGCAGAATCTGGATTAGAACTTGTTTTTTTAACACTGAATAAATGATTTATCTTTTTATAGGCACAATTCCTCATTAACTGTCTGATGCCTAAGGCCCTACAGTGCACCTGCTACAACGCAGTCTGAACAGAAACTCGCCCTGATATTAGTGAAGAAGGGTAAGTGTGGAGAAATGTACTCATATTATTTCAAAAGAAAATAACATTGCTCATCAACATCATACAAATCCATCAGTAGGACAGGCAGTGACTGCTTCAATGTCAACAGGCTACAGGGAGCTTTCTATGAGTGAACAGATCTAGGTAGAGAGAGGGATTCCTTGTTTGACAGGAGGGCACAAGGCATCACCTCATATAACTACTTTGATCACCCCAGGTTTGAACAGGTATGGCCCACACTAATTGATGTAGTCTTCCCGTGCAGGGCCCTTAATGACTCTGTGAGTGACATCACACCCCGGTCATAATGGACAGCTTAGGTTGCATGGTGACTTGGTGGCCCATGTTTAAGATTTGTTCTTTGTAACCCAGGAAATCCTGTGGGACAAGTCTCCATCCATTCCCAGGGTGATGACAGCCCCTCACCCTGAATGTTTGTCCCTCTGGACGACTTTTGACTAAAGGGGATGGAAGCCACCAGTGCTGGTGCCATTGCCGCCCACAGGTCTGTGGGACACGCATGCAGCTTGGCCCCTCGTTACCTCTTTCCCAGCTCTCACCAACCCAGGGAACCTTGATGATCAGATTTGCCAGCTTTCTACCATGAACCTTTCCAATTTTTCTCACTCTGGCTTGGGATCATTGACACAAACATATATTCATACCCTGAAGCTCTTTGTGCTGAATATAAGCCTTGGCTATAAGTCATGTAAACAATCCATGTGTGCTATTTTGGACAACTCCCAAATTGGTCAGATGGTCTATGTCATCACCACAGACATTCACACCGGAAGCCAGGAGAGCCATTGGATTGGCACAGCAATTCTCACTCCTCCACCCAGTGATGTTGACGCCCCGTATTTAGAAACTGCCTTGTTGGGTGGACTCTGGAGTTAGAAAGTGGTTCTGTAACTCTTAGTGATTTACTTTTCTTCTTTTCATAGACACTGTTCCTCATTAACTGTCCGATGACTAACACCCTGCAGGATTTGCTGCTGACAAGTCTGAACACAGGCTTCATGTCATCCTTAGTGAACCAAAGGTAAGTAAACAAGGATATGCTCATGTTACTCAGACAGGGAAAAGGTATCTTCTTTATTAAACAAAAGCGGGAAGTGACAAAGTGTCTTTGTAAAATTAGTTATGTATTCTTGGTATATAACCTTGTTAATATTATATCAATGTCACCCGTACATCTTCATAGCACAACAGAGCATACACCATTATGTGCTCACAACCCAAAGTCTACTTTCCTTGTATTTGACCCCCTTGACCCTCCTAATCCTCACTCATGCTTTTCTGCTTTGGTACCAACCATGATTTCATATATAGGCCTGAGATTTTGTTGGTTCCTTTGTTCTGTTTGTGCCTATTTCATTCCACAGATGCGAAAAAATATAGATTGTGCCAGCATATCCTCTTGATTAATTAAATCCTTCCCATGGTGGCTCCACTGTGATAAGCATCGTTAGAGGCACAAATATCTTTTTGCCCATTAAGTAAAAACTGTCCTCACACCTCTGCCCAAGTTCCAGGGTGAGGAATTTTCCAATCATGTTTCTTTTATGTCCCTTGCCAGAAGCCAATTAGAGCATGTCATAATTACAAGAGTTTCATTAAAAGGTTGATGAAACTTGGGGGCTCAACAAGGGCTGAGTCACATATGTAATCACCTGCTGTAATGGCTAAAAGACACTTCCCCCAAGCCTGAATAGGATGATTGTTTGCTGCCAGACAGCTCAGGGCATCTCAGTCTTCATGTTATTGCCTCCTGTTGGCCAAACACCTGAACAGCTGTAGGCTATTCCCCAATCTGACAATGCTTCTGTACCCTTTGAAGTATTATCTCTACCTTGCCTTAGGACAAATTGTGTTAATAAAAAGCAAGGGGTCCTGAGACAAAGAACAAAGAACTTAGAACTTTAGCTCCTTTAGCTGAAGCTCCTCTGACCCCCAATGACTTTCAAAATTATCTTTCATCTTGTTGTGGAGCGAACAGGAGTGAACGACCACTGGAGTCCAGACCAAATTAAAATTTAGGGAACCTTTAATAGCCGCCGGTGAATGCTCTGCCTTTCTCCACGCAGGGAGTCCAGAGAACAGCCCCGACCCTTTGTGCAGGACCACTTTTAAGCACATTAACCACATCCTGGTTTTGCAGAGCAAGTAACCCAAGACAAAACAGTTTTCCCAAGCAACGTCAGGGTCATGCTATTGACGACCATGTTATTTACAGGGTCATCCTGTTCTTCAGAAAGCTGACAATGTTCTAGGAAAGAAAGCCTACGTGCTGAGAAGGGGCCATGAGACCGTATCTCAAGGCCTGGCCTGGTGTCAGCACTGACAACTCTATCTGGGGCATAGTCCACGGCCTCAGTAGTGCTCAAAAATTCCCACACTCTTTGGGCTCTTATTTAACCTATGCACAGCCTCTCTCCAGATTTCTGAGCCCTTTGCAAGGCTGGGACAATAACCCTGCAGTCCCTCACTATAGATGGGAAATTTTGGGCAGAGCCATGAGTCAGCATAGCCTTTCATGTCAGATCAGTTGACAGTCAAGCAAAGTGAATGAGGAGGTGAGCTGCTGGGACTTTGCCTGTCGTGTCGGTTTCCTTACCCCTGCACTTCGGGAATATTGACAGATGTCTGTCCTGCTTCGGCTGCCCACTCGGTGGTTGCTGATCTATGTACCTGTAAGTCCAGCCACACCTTTCTGTCCTCTGTCAATATCACATTATAGATTCTCATCAGTCCAAAAGCTGAAATGGAAGAGGGATCATGGGCAAATGGGCCACTACTTACAGAACGTCTCTGTGCCTCCAGGATCATCCCAGGTTTGATCATGTATGAGCCAATTAAAAGTGATGTCATAGTCTTCTAGGGTGTAGTCACCTTGATGTCCCATGGTAAACATCACACCCACATCCTAATGGACAGCTCAGGTTGCACAGTAACTTGGTGGCCCATGGACAAGCATTTCCTTTCTGAAACCAAGGAAGCCCTTTCTGACAAATCTCAGTTTACTTTCAGGGATGACAACAGACACTTCTCCTCAATGTTTGCCCCTTCCACCGTGGATGGAAGCCACCTGTGATGTGCAGATGGACCTGACCCACAGTCTGGATCACTTGCGCTTCACAGGTCCCTTGAGAGCCAAGACCCCGCTGGAGCTTGCCCTCTAATGTGACTTTATCCCAGCTCTCTACACCCTAATGGACCTGATGCTCATGTTGCCCAGCCTCTGGGTCCAATATCTGCTGTTTCTCTGTGACTCAGGAGGGAGTAACTTCGTGGAGGGGCTTTGCTGCCTTTGTCCTGGTCTCCATGGTTCTTCTGAGTCTGGACACTAAAATAGCAGAAGAAGGGAACCCTCAAATGCTTGTGTACTGGGTGGAGATGATGCTACGTGTTGAGAGGTTTTCCTGGCACGTGGCTTCTTTATTAAGTAGAACTTTCCCCCCAAATTCGATTCAAAAGAAGGCCAAGAGTTGCTACTCAGAAGAACGCTACTTACCTGTGGATGGTATTGGGACTCGGTGGGGAATCCTGAGCACCTACACTGTGACTCACACACCGGCCTTCTTAAGGTCCCAAACAGAATCCCCATCTGCCAGGGACACTGGTAAGACCATCACGTCTGCTGCAGTACATGGAAGAGGACACGCAGCAGCCTGGACCTGTGACAGTGCCTGTCTTTTTCCAGGTTGAACCCAAAAGAAGCAAACTTTCAGGTCACTCCATGGAGTCATATACCCAACTGAGGAATAATCTGCCTCTAAAATCCAGAGGCCCCCTGGGTGCTATTTCTCCATCTTGGTAGCAGGTGGAGCCAGATGCCAGCAATCATTGTTTACATCAAACAGTTGCCTCCCCCGCAGAATAGCACTGGACACAACAATACTTCACTGAGTAAGAATTCTGAATTTCAGTCAGATTTCTTCCTCAGCTACTGACTCTAAAAGTGTATCAACTCTAGAGTAGTATTGTCCCACTCACTTGGTCCATTCTGCATAATGTCATCATAGTAATCGACCAGCAAGAAGTATATCCCGTGGAAGAAAAGGTAGTGAGGACCTTCAGCCTGTAGAGATGATTCATCCCAGAGGGAAGATAATGAAGGTATAAGGGGGCCTTGCCACCTGAGAGAAGACAAATTTGATTGAACTATGGAAACACAAGGAGGAGGCATTTTCCTGCACTGTAGGTGCATATGGTACAAGGTGATGTGGACTTTGAAGTCACTCAAGCAAAGTAACCACATGGTACAGCAGCAGCATCTAGGCAGGGGTGGGCAAACTTTTTGACTCGAGGGCCACAATGGGTTCTTAAACTGGACCGGAGGGCCGGAACAAAAGCATGGATGGAGTGTTTTTGTGAACTAATATAAATTCAAAGTAAAGGAGCAGAGGCAAGAGCAAGAGAACCCTCCGCTCTTTAGGCTCCGCGGGCCGGATAGAACAGCCAAACGGGCCGGATCCGGCCCGCGGGCCGTAGTTTGCCCACGGCTGGGATAGAGCATCAGCCTGTGGACTGAGGGGTCCTGGGTTTGATTCCAGTCGAGGGCGCAGGCTGGGTTTCGGGCTCTATCCCCAGTAGGGGGTATGCAGGAGGCAACGGATCCATGATTCTCTCTCACTGATGTTTCTCTCTCTCCCTTTCCCTTCCTTTCTGAAATCAATAAAAATGTATTTTAAAAAAAAATGAAGTCCAAGACCATACAGCAGAGGTCTGCAAGCTGTTTCTGTAACAGCCAGACTCGATGGTCTCTGCAGAAACTCCAAGCCTCTCCTCATAGTTTGACCGCAGCCATAGACCCTGTGTAAGCAAGTAGCTGTGGTTCTATTAGAATAAATCTTTTCTGTGGAAAATACAGTGTATCTTTCATATATTGACCTGTATTAGGCAACAAGACATCCCTGAGAATCTGAGAGGATTAGGCACAGGGCCTAGGCTGCTGGGCCCTGGAACTCATGGGGACATTTCTGCTTCAGTAGATGGAGCAACAATGCAGTGGGCACCTCTCCCCAACGCCAGGAACACATGACTCTTCAGCCAACACTGCACGTCAGGGCCGTCAGACTCACTAGATTCTGCCTGGATTTGCTGTGTTTTAGGCTGATCAGATCCACCCGGAGCCCCTGCCCCTGGGGTTCAATGTCTGCCATCACATTTACACTTTCCCATTGAGGGTGCAGTTCCCAAGGTCTGGTTTTCAAAGAAGAGTCTTCATGCTGCTCTTCAAATGTGCTGTTTCCAGTCATCAATATAATTCCCAATGTATTGGTGAAAGGTATGCCTTGTGGGTACTCCCAGAGTGCAATAGGGCTCACATTACCAATTGACTCCCAGTAATCCCACCTCCCTACGCTGCTGAATGGCTTTTTTTTTTTCCCCAATTGATTTTTTTACAGGGAGGAAGGGAGAGGGATAGAGAGTTAGAAACATCCATGAGAGAGAAACATCAATCAGCTGCCTCCTGCACACCCCCTACCGGGGATGTGCCCGCAACCAAGGTACATGCCCTTGACCAGAATGGAACCTGGGACCCTTGAGTCTGCAGGCCAACGCTCTATCCACTGAGCCACACCGGTTAGGGCTGAACTGCTTCTTTATTGAAAAGAGACAGTGGGCACTTCCATGCCGCCCCCTTTGGGCCATCCTTGGATGCAGTTGTCTGCCAACCATCCCCATCAACTTTGAGGCCTTTTGAAATGACCCACACTGCAGATACAAATGCAGACTCTTCCTGTGGGCCCAAATGAATAGGTTCCCTCTCATCCACATTTATGTTTCCTTGAACATGTCCTTGACCACTAATTATTTCCACACAGATTGCACAAGTTTCTGCCTGGGTAAGTTGCAGTACTCACATAGTTCTTCCATAGAGTAGGACACCACCTCAGAGGTCAAACCTTCCCTTCACCTTCAGTTCCCTGCTGGGGTTTGAGTCTAAGGCGGCAGCTGCCACAGGAGAGGTCACTGCCTTTATTACTCTTGGTGCTTCCTCCTGCACATTTCTCCAGTCTCTGACAAACCCTGAATTACCCCAGTTTCATCCCATACCGGTTACAACACTCCCATGATCCATCCCGTTTTTCCTCACATCTTGCTTGAAGCCATTGTGAAATACACCTATTCATGTCCTGCATCTCTCCAAGCTGAAGGAGGTGTGCTGGCTATAAACCAGGGAAACCATCCCTATCTGCTGTTGCGGATTACTCAGGCATTTTCAGACCGTCTGTGTCATCCCCTCAGGAAACTCCGACTTTCTCCACATCTGCCTGGAAGCACAGAAGTAAACTATTGATGCCCTGAGGCTCCTGAGGCAGCATCGGGAGCCCTGGACATGAGTTCCAGTAATGAGAGGGAGCATGTCCATGTGTGCTGCTGGGGGCCACTCTGAACTGTTTCAGACTGAGTGTCATCACCAGAGACCCGGGAACTGGGTGCAGGAACCCCGCTGGTTCCCACCGCAGTCCTCACGCCTCCGTCCAGGGACGCTGTAGGCCAGTGTTTAGCTCTTGCCTTGCTGGGCAGGAGCCGGGAATCAAAACCGGGTTTTATAACACTTAGCCATTGACTTCCTGTCCTTTTCAAAGACGCGTTGCTCACTGACTGTCTGAGGGTTAATGCTCTCCAGCGCAATTGCTACTGCCCAGCCGCAACAGATTATTCATCTGGTTTTTATTGAACAAAAGATAGGTAAACAAATACATGTTCATATTATTCAAACACAGAAAAACGTCTCTTCATTTCTTGAACATTAAATACTCAAAAGGTATTTCATGATTACTTTTTTGGGGGTAACCAGGTTAATCACATTATAAACCTTCATTTGTACAACTTCATGGTACAACATAGCACACTCAGCTATGTTCTAGCCACCAATGTCTGTCTCCTCTGCCCACTTGCATATGAGCCCCCCATTATTCACCTGGTGCTCCCCCCTGCTTCCCCTGTGGTAACCACATGATTCCATGTGTGTGTGTGTGTGTGTGTGTGTGTGTGTGTGTGTGTGTATGTGTGTGTGGGGGAGACTTTTTTGTTTCTTTTGTTTGTGCTTTGACATTCCACGGATGAAGGAAAATACAGAATGTGCCACTTTACCCTTTTGACCAATGACATCTCCCACTTTGAGGCTTCACTCTGGTGAGCATTACGTGAGACGCAAACATCTTTGAATATTTGACCGCTGAGCGAGAACGTCCAGCGAACTTCTGCCCAGAGAGCCGTGAACGGCCTCCTAGCCATGCTCCTCGGCGCCTCCGCCTGCTGCTGCAGACCCTCGGCAGAGCCCTGAGGCAGCATCTCCGTCCACAGCTGGGTATTGCCAGCCACGCACAGTGAGGAGGAGGCGGGCTTTGTTGCCCACTGTCCTTCACAGACGTCCGGAGTGGCTGTCTGCTGCAGCTGCCCCTCTCGGGTTGGTCATCGATACCATGCAGTCATTGGTGAGCCGGGCCACAGCTTTCCTTCCTCTGTCAATAGGTCATAGGCACTTCCCAGGAGTCCACAGGTCTAGGCAGAAAGGTGGGTTCATTGGGTGGAAGTTGGTACTGAGGTAAGTTGGACCACAGATTATGTTACTGCATTGGTCCTCCCGGGTTCGATCATGGATGCAGCACTTTAAATTGAAGTTGTAGTGTTCCTAGTCTTTCTGTTCCTTCTCCTCCTCCTCCTCCTCCTTCTCCTTCTTATCCCTCCCCTCTCCTGGTCCTCCTCCTCCTTCCCCTCCTGGTTCTCCCCCGTTTTCACAACTCAAATCAAAGGGTTAGTGAGGATGTGTTCCAATGGACACAATGCTGCATATTCAAATCCTCCCCATGGCACACATCTCTGCCCTGCACCCAGGAGCGTGGTGGGGCTTTGATGTCCTTCTTCTCCCGCTGCAGGCAGTTCCAGAGGCTCCGCTCTGACTTCCTCACCCCGGCAGCCCCCCTCCTCCGTGATGAGTGTGAGCTCATCTGCTGCTCTGTCCGTTTCCGTTATGCCTCCGGGGACCGGGGCAGCCAGGGTGGTCCCAGCGTATCTCCCCACTTCACAACGGACCTGGGCTGAAACTCACTGGTCACCTAGCTCCTAAAGCTCCTAGAGTTACTGCAGGGCCACATTTTGGTTTCTGAGACTAATTTCTGTTCAGAGCCATTGTCTTTGAATTATGTTGTTCATTGTTTCTTCCATATAGATAGCTACCCTGGCTACAAATAAAGAACTAAAAAGGCCTCAGTCCATTGGGGAAGGCCTGAAGTAACTTTTACAGCATACACTTTTTGTTGTCTGTTGGGGGTCTTTTCTCAGGAGGTTCTGGTCTTCCCTTTATTTGAGAATTATGGGTGTGTAAACTGGCTCATGCCAGGGGTCGGTTACTGTGCTGAGCGAATGTTTTCATGGTTCCAGTGACACCATTGTTCGCTTCACCTAGAACATTTCTGCTTCAGTAGATCCAGAGACGAGTGAATTAGGGAGGATTAAAGAAAGCAAGAATGACAGAGGAAAAGAAAGCATGGAAAAATATTTTTTTAAAAAAACAACAAAACCACAGATAAAACAGAAAATGGGTGGAATAAAAAGAAATATGAAGGGGCAGAGATGAAATACAGAAAATAAAAATAAAGAACTGGAGGAAGATGGGAAGGAAACGGTTTAAAATAAAGGAAGAAAAAACAATAGAAAAGGAAAATAGAGGGAAAAGCAGATAGACCCAGAATAAGAAAAGTAATAAAGAGGAGTAAGCAGGAGAAAAGGCAAAGAAAAAAAGTGCGTAGGAAAATGAATAAGTCAAACAGCGATGAAAATAATAAACCAGCACAGCAGGTAGAGAAGCCTGCTTCCGAAGGGGCCTGAGCAGAACCGGGCGTCTAGGCCCCAGGTCTCCAGGAGGGGGCGGCGCTGCGCCGCTGTCAGGGACGGGCTGGGTGTCTTTCCAGGTCCCGGAGCTGCGCCTGCTGTGGCCCAGAGCAGACTCCGCCCGGGGTGGGCGGAGAGCCTCGCCTGCAGTCCCAGGGCCCAGCTGGAAACCTGGGGTTTCTATCAGCTCCCGGCGGGGGGAGCGCCAGTCAGGTTCCCCGGAGAGTGGGGCGGACGGCCCACCCCGTCCAGTCACTGACCCTCCTTGAAACTGTCCAACCCCCCAGGCGCGGCCTCGGCAGTTGTCGCCTCTGAAAAGATCCACACGCAGGTGTGGCCGGCAGGGCTCCTGGGGGGGTGGGGGGAGGGTCCCCGTTTCCTGAGCTGCGGCTGCTGGGAGGCCAGCTCCTCAGGGGAAAAGGCCGTTCCGTTTCCACGTGGGGGATGTGACCTGCTGTGCAGGACTCCCTCCCGCCGCCGCTTTTCCAAGTCGCCCGGCAAGGCTGCCCACCCAGCCTCTGCGCAGGCGCCGGCAGCCCGCACTGCCCTCAGAGCCTTGTCTGGCAGCCACAGAAACAAACAAAGAAACAAACCAACGCTCCGCTCCAGTGCTTTGGGGGGAAATACAGGGAAACAGGCTTTCTCTCCAACCAGCTCAGGCCACTGGCTCCAGACTCCCGGGCGCCAGCCAGCCGACCCTCCCCCTCGGGGAGCCACAGGCCTCTCGCTCTCGCTCGGCCCCTGGGAGCTGGTCAGCCTCCAGGCATCCCGTCCGTTCTTGACACAAGTCACGCTCAGCGGGGACTCAGTGGGTGCCTGGGGCAGGGCCCGCACTCAGTTCTGTCGTTAGTCTGGCTGTGGAGGGGGGCAGGGAAGGTCTGCCCGTTCCACCACCATCTTCTCTCCTCACGCTCACCTTTTGATGAATGAAATCCTCCAGCTTGATGCTAAGCAAAAACCTCTTACGTTGTGCCCATTGGTGAGAACTGTCCTCACGCCTCTGCGTATTCCAATGTATTTCCCACTCATGCTTCTCCTCTGCCCGTCTCTACAGGACATTCCGGCCTGAGCCATGAAGCAGCGTGAACTTGCATCTCAATGAGAAGGAAAACCCTATTTTGTAAAAACTGCTGTTTAGAATTCTCTGATGTTTTTCTTAGACGGCCTCTTATTCTAAAAGGTAACTTTCCTTTCTAGCCTGCTTTAGCCTAATGAGGACCATAAACTTAGCTGTCTGACCTGGTAGGCCAGAGACTAGGTATGCCCATAATGTTAGCTGTCTGACCTTGAAGGCCAGAGACTAGATGTGCCCATAATTTTTAGAACTGTGTTTATTTTCAAAGACAGCAGCGAGATAACCACTAATTGCACAGAGGACTGGCTCCTTAATAAAAAGGGAAGTCCTGCTTGTAGCTTTGCTTAGAATTTGAATTCATTTTCTCTAAGCCCACCGCGGTGAATAAAGTGTGACTCCAAACTCTCCTGCATTGTTTGATTATTCCGGTTTTCTGCGACATCAGCTCCTGTGTCGTTCAGCAGCTGAGTGATGTGGCCTGCTGGGAACTCTGGCCCGGCGGGTGGCCCGGCCCTGCCCTCCAGGAGTGTCTGCAGGCCTCTGTGGGGCTGCAGCTGCTCGCTCTCCGCTTGCTCATCGAGATCCCGCTAGCTTACCGCTAAGCCAGGCCACAGGTTTCTTCCTCTGCCCACGGGTCATCAGGAGTTTCTCATTGAGTCGAGGCTGCAAGCCGGATCGAGGACAATCGGGGCAGCACTTACATGACTTCCCTGAGCTTCCTGAGTCCTCCCAGGTGAGATCACCACCTCTTTAGGCAGATGTTGTAGTCATTCTGTGTGTCACCAACCTTATGGCTCCATGGGTTCCATCACACCCAGGTCATAATGGACAGCTGGGTGACCTGGTCACTTGGAGGCCCATGGTTAGGCGTTTCCTCTTTGAAACCAAAGAAACCCTTTGAGACAAACCTCAGTGCATTTTGAGGGGCGACAGGCCCGTCCCTGCCTGTTTGCCCCTTATTCCAGGGTGACTTCGGGCTGAAGGGCGTTTGGAAACCGTCGTGTGGTGCTCATGGGACTGAGCGAGGGGACGTTTCCCTTGACCTTTGCAGGCCCCTGAAGGGTCAAGATACATATGGACCTTGGCGTCTGGGGTTACTTCTCCCAAGCACTGCACAGCACAATGCAACGTGAGGCTGCGGTTTGCCAGCTTCTGACTCAGTTCCTGCTGTTTCTCTGAGGCTCAGGAGGTGGGAACATCGTGGAGGGACTCCGCTGCCCTGTGCTGTTGTCTTCCTTACCTTCCTCATTCTGGACACTAACGTGACAAAGGCAGGAACTCTTAAATGCTGGTTCACTGGGTGGGAAAAACATTATTTGCCAAATTTGCCTCAAAGAAGGACAAAAGTTGCTCCTCAAAAGAACAATAGTTGTTTGTTGATGATATCAAGACCTGGGTTTGAAAGTTCGAGCTTTTACACTGTTTTCCACCCACAGGCCTTCCTGAGGCCCCACCAGAATCGCTGTCTGCCAGGTATGCTCAGAGGACCATCGCGTCCGCTGCGGTGCATGAACCAGGTCACAGAGCAGCTTGCACAGCGGCCTGGACCTGAGGGATATACTGCCTCTGAAATCCAGAGGCCACTGGGCACTGGGCCTCCCCCTTTGTCTTCGGGGGAGGGCGGGCTGGATGGCAGCCGTTATATTTTACCTCAAAACCGTTACTTCTGCTGAATACACTAGACACAAAACCATTTCACTGAGAGGAATTCTGAATTTTAGTCAGATTTTTTCTCAACTTCTGACTCTGAAAGTGTATCAAGTCTAGAGCAGGACGGTTCCCACTCACTAGGTCCAGTGAGCCTGACATCATCTATGTAACGGACCGACAGGAAGTGCATCCTGTGGGTGGAAAAGGCAGCCAGGACCTCTGCAAAGGGCATGAAGCTGTGGGGCTGACTCACCCCAGAAGTGAGATAAGGAGGGAATACGCCGGCCTTGCCTGCGGAGGGAAGGCAGCTTAGATTGAACCATGAAACACAAGGGGAGGCGTTGCCTGACCTGTGGGTGCGTATGGGAACCAGGTGATGTGGACTTTGAAGTCACTCAAGCAAAGTAACCGCATGGGTCCGGCAGCAGCAGAAGGGCCCCTGTAGCTATAGTCTGGGTGACTGAACAGCCATTTTCTAGGTGGTTTCTTCTATTTATTTTTCTCTGCTTTCTCTGTCTTCTCCTCCTGCTCCTTGTATTCGTCCTCCTCCACTTGCTCCTCCCTTTCCCACTCTTCTTCCTTCTCCTCGTCCTTTTTTTTTTTTTCTCCTTTTGCCCAAGAGAAATCAAAAGGTTAATGAGGATGTGCTGCTGTCGGCACTTCCTGCATCTTCCAAAACTTCCCGGTGGCACAAACCTCTTCTCTCCATCCAGGCCTGTGGCACAGCTTTCCATTTACCACTCACCCAGCTCCAGGCAGCTCCCATGGCTTCCGGCCAGCCTTCCCCACGGCAGGAGCCTCACTCATCAGCTGTGGGTGCGAGGGCTCATTCTGCCGCTTTGTCTGTGTGAGTTATGTCTTCTAGAATCAGGGCAGCTGCTGGATGTGTCCGAGCAAATTTGGACCTACTTCAAAATGGACCTGAGCTAAAACTCATTAGCCTTGTGAGCCTCAAAAGCTCCTAGTCTTAGTGCAGGGCCAGAGAAATATTTTGGTTTCTGAGAACAATTTCAGTTTAGAACCATTGTCCTGACATCCCTGAATTATCTGGTTGTTTTTTTCTTGCAAATAGTCATTTATCCTGCTTTAAAAAAATGCCGTCATTCCATTGGGGAAATGCCTGAACTAAGGTGAACAGTATACATGTTTTCTTGTCTGTTGGGGGTCATTTCGCAAGAGGTTCTGGTCTTAATTTCTTTAAGAACACTGGGTGTGTAAGCTTGCTCATGTCAGGGACTGCTTAATGGGCTGACTAAATGTTTCATGATTCCAGTGACAACCCTTTCTACTTCACCTAGGACTTCTGCTGAAGTGGATCCAGGAAGACAGCATGGTGCTGGCTGCCCACAGTTCTGGGAACATGATTCACCAGCCAGCACCGTAGTGGGTGCCAGTCGGCCTCCTTGAAGCTGCTTTGACTTGCAGGGTTTTACTGTGATCAGATCTACTGGGAGTTTGGTGGCTGCATAAGGCCCTTTGGCCGGTGCCTCCTGGGTACCCATGGGCTCCGTCTTGGTAGGTTTTCCCCTGGAGAGGCTTTAGCCTCCAGCGTCTGGCCTTCAGAGAAGAGACTTCATCCGGCTCTTCAAATGTGCAGTTCCCACTCTTCCATGTCTTCCTCAGTGTCCGGGGGGAGGCTCGCCAGGTGGGCATGCAGAGTGTGGGCTAGGCCTCACATGACCAATCCACTCTAACACTGCTGCCTCGTAAACTTGTGAACTGCTGCTTCTTTATTAAAACGAGAGACAGTGGGTACTTTCATGTCACATTTATCCGGCCGTCACTGGAAGCATTTGACAGTCAGTCATCCCAGTAAACTTTTAGAGCCTTTTCTCATCACCCACTGCAGATCTGAATGCAGAATCTCTATCTGTCGGGCCCAAATTAATATGTTCCCTCTCATCCAAATCTATGTTTCTTTGAACATTGTTCCCCAACATTAATTATTTACACACATATTCCATGCTTTCTGCTGTGTGAGTCACTGCGCTCATGCAGTTCTTCCCAGGAGCAGCACACGTCCTCAGGGCCACATGTTGTCCTTCACATTTAGGGTCCTGCTGAGAGTTGTGTCTGTTCAAGCCGGCAACGGCTGCCAGAGAGCTCACTGCCACCATCACACCTTGTGTGTTTCCTTTCTTTGCACATCTTCCAAGTCTGTGACAAATCAGGATTTATTCTAGGTTCGTCATACAACTCTACTAGGAATCTTTCCAATTTTTTCACCTTTGGTTGAACCATTGGAAAAGAATAATCTATTCATATCCTTAATCTCTTTCATCGGATTCTGGAGTCCCGGATATAAAGTAGGCCAGCTTCGGTGAGGACAAAGAGCATGTCCCTGTCTGTTGCAGGGACCACCCAGAATTCTTTCAGAATGTCTGTTACCATGGAAACTGGGATGCAGCAAACCCTTTGCATTGCCACAGTGCTCCTCACTCCCCGCCTCCTGATGCTGTAGCCCAGGACTTAGAAACTGCTTTGCTTGGCAGGAGTTTGGATTCAGAACTCGGTTTTTTAACCATTAGCCATTGATTCTCCTTCTTTTCTTAGACATGATTCACCCATAATTGTCTGATGGCTGATGCCCTACAGCACACCTTCTACTGCCCAGTCTCAACAGCTGACTCACCTGACCCTTGTTGAACAGTGTCGGCAACCAGAATATATTTATATTATTCACAACCCAAAAGAGGTGCCTCTTCTTTTCTTGAGCACTTGTGGGACTAAGAGAGTTGCTTTAAATATTACTTAATTTTTAAAACTTGGGGGGTAACATGGTTAACATCATTATATAAATTTCAGTTGTTCGGCTTTATGGTACAACATAGCACACTGCATTATGTGCTCACCTGGAAAGTGTGGTCTCCTCTGTCTTCTTCAAGACCGTCCTTATCCTTTCCTTTTCCTTTTCTTGTAACCACCATGGTTTTGTCGGCATAGAGGAGATTTTGTTCGTTGGTTTCTTTTGTGCATAGTTGTATATTCCATAGATGAGGACAAAATAGAATGTGACACTTTATCTTCTTGATTAATAAAATCCTTAACCAGAATTCACTGTGAGGAACAGTATATGGGACACAAATATCCTTGTATATTTTTGCAAATTGAGTGAAGGATCATAGAAAAAAAAATGACTCATGTTCTGAATGTCTTCGAGCTGAATCTGGAGTCTTGGATATGAATTAAGCAGGCCATCTCAAGTGATGATACACAGCATATCCCCATCCGGTGCTTGGGGCCACTCCAGTTTTTCAGATCTTCTGTCTCTTCAACACTGACATGGAAATTTGAACCAGGAAACCCATTGGGTTGCCACAGCAGTCCTCACTCCTCCATCTAGTGATGCTGTAGTCTAGTATTTAGAAATTGCCCTTCCTGGTGGGAGTCGGGGATAAGAATTTGTGTATTGTTTTTGTAATTTATTTTTATTGTTGAAAGCATTACAGATGTCAGCTTTCTTATTTTTTGTTTTTTCACCCTGCCCATGCCCAGGTCTTCACCACCCTATTGTCTGTGTCCATAGGTTATGCATATATGCATACAGGTCTTTGGTTTACTACCTCCCACCAACCCACCCTCCCCTGCCTTCCCTCTGAGATTCTGCACTGTGTTCCAGGCTTCCATGTCTCTGGATCCACTCCATTCATCAGTTTTTTTTGTTACTTAGATTCCACATTTGAGTGAGACCATGTAATATTTGTCTTTCTCTGACTAACTTATTTCACTTAACATGACACTCTCCAGGTCCCTCCATGCTGTCTCAAAGGGTAAGAGATTTTTCTTTTTACTACTGCATCATATTCCATGGTATAAATGTACCACCGCTTTTTTATCCACTCATCTACTGATGGGCACTTGGGCTGTTTCTAGATCTTAGCTATTGTAAATTGTGCTGCTATGAACATAGGGGTGCATACTTTCTTTCTTATTGGTGTTTTGGGTTTTTTAGGATATGTTCCTAGAAGTGGGATCACTGGATCATATGGCAGTTCCATATTTAATTTTTTGAGGAAACTCCATACTGTTTTCCACAGTGGCTGCACCAGTCTGCATTCCCACCAGCAATGGGCAGGGGTTCCCTTTTCTCCACAACCTCGCCAGCACTTGTCATTTGTTGAGTAATTGATGGTAGTCATTCTGACTGGTATAAGTATGATACCTCTGATGGAGAGTGGGAATTTTTGACCATGCTTCCTCCTAGTGAGAAGGCTAACCCCTATTTTGTAAAACTACTGTTTGGAATTCTCTGCTGTCTTTTTAGACGGACTCTTATTCTAACTTTGCTTTCTAGCCTGCTTGAATAATGAGGATCATAAACTTAGCTGTCTGACCTTGTAGGCCAGAGACTAGATATGCCCATAATCTCAATGCCATGCCAGGTGTGTTTTTTAACTGGATAGAACTGCTTTGTTTTAAATTGTTTTAGAATGTTTGCTCTGCAAAAACAGGATGTAGTGAATGGGTTTAAGTACGGTCAGACACAAAGGGTCGGGGCTGCTCTCTGGACTTGCTGCGTGGAGAGAGAGCAGTCAGCGGCCGGTTATTAAAAGGCTCCCTGCATTTTCATTTGGTCTGGACTCCAGTGGTCGTTTACTCGCGTTCGCTCCACAACATTTGGAGGCCCCAGGGAGATCACCAGCCTTTGACTGGTCCTGTGAAAGGAGCTCACCGGGGTCCGCGGACTCTCCGACCCAGGGGGAGATCTCTGAGAAACGTTCCTCAGCCCTGGGACTGGTAGAGGTCGGAGACCCCGCCTGCTAAATTTCCTGATTGACTCTGATCAGAGCCGCCTGGATCTGGTTCTTACCGGTAAGAAACTTATTTCTGGTTCTGTTCTGTGGGCGCCCATCTGGGGTCTCTGGAAGGCTGGATGCAGCGCTACTTCCAAGACCAGATCCCAGTACACGATGGTGCCCAGCGATCCTGTTTGGTTGTCATTGTCTTTGTTATTCTGTTATTGTGGTCTAATGTCTCTATCATTAGAATGGGTCAGTCTAGTTCATGTTCCTCTGTCTGTACGCCCCTGCAATGTTTTTTTGAAAAATTTTCAGGAATTCAAGCGGCAAGCAGATGACTACGGAGTCTCTGTTAATGCTTTTGATTTACAGAAATTTTGTGAGCATGTCAGGAACGGGGAAGTGCTGGCACAGGAGCACCGCCGCGTAAGTAAAAACCTCAGACTGTCTGGTGTATAAATGTAAGTGTGAGGGTCTGTGTGAAGTGAAAACTACTTTGTGCCATCTGGCTGTACACATGAGAGTATTTGTTATCGCTTTCTGTTGTTTAATTTGTTTAAAGACAGTGCAAACCCCACTTTAGAGGGAAGACAGTAGAGAACGTTTAATTGCTTTTCCTTGGTTTATAATTTTGCTGTGTTAGTTTAAAATTTTGGAATTCTAGAGTTAATTTAAGGGTATAAAATTTGTGAAGGTTGCCAATCCAGAGAAGTTTAAACAAAGGCTTGTTGGGTTAAGATTAGTTGGAATTAACTGCTTTGTAGGCTGCCTTTTCAGCCCTGCTAGCAAACAGAGAATCATGTGCTCCCGGGAACTGTGATGTGCCTGCCCTTCCCGATAGATTTACAGTGGGTCTCTGGGGGAGGAAGAGAGCCGAAAACTACTCCAGAGCAGGTGTGAGAAAGGGTAGAGGCAGTGGAATTCACTCTCAGCCTGTTGAAATAGAGAAGCCCTAGGCTGGGGGACAAGGGGATGGTTGGAAATAGCAGAAGTGGTGAAGGTTGAGATCTTCTGGGGCCTTGGAGTAAAGAAGGAAAATCTGGGAGGGAGAGCAGCTGTTCCTTAAGTGTAAAAAGCCCAGTTATACAGGGTCTCAGACGGCTTGCCTTATTTCCCCTGCTAAGGACCGAGTAAATGGTTAATGCAGAAAAGCGGGGGGTTGTCGGCAGTTAATTATGAAGCAGGGAGAGATAGGTTTTTGTTGATTTTACTGGCTGCAGACCGCTCTGCTGGCATAGGGGTATGGTCCAGGTGTCTGATAAGAACTTCACTAGATTCAAGGTCGCAAGTTTTCTGCAAACATAAATAATCTAGCTGCCCTGGTGATTTAAAACTGGGTGCTAGGCAGACTCAGCTCCCGAAAGCCAGGTGAAAGAAGGGGGTGAGGGGGGCTGGATGCCTGAGCTGCCTGCAGTGGCCCTGGAAGAAGCCTCAGCAGCAGCGAGAAAAGCGGGGAACAGCAGACATTTACCTGACACTAGAGCTGCCCCGCTGCTGCCCAGTGAGGAATGAGTGTTTTACAACAAGCAATACAAGACTTGGGCCTTTGGCTTGCTGGCTGCAGCAGTAAAACCAGAAGCCAGTGACTACTACTAGTCTCCCTGCAGCCCCAGAAATAGAGCAGCGAGCCCGGGATCTGTGAAAGCAGCAGATAGAGCTAGTGAAAGCTCCCTGTTTGCAAATGTACTGAAAGGGTTCAGTACCTGTTGCTGCTGGAAGAGGAGGAGCTGAGATCCCCTTCCAGTGCACTCCCTTGGGAGAGGCCTGGTCCCTGCTCTGCCACAAAGGGGACTGGCAGGAAGACAAGGGGTCTAATACCCAAGCCACTGCCACAGAAGCGCTTTCCAATATGCAAAGCTGTTTCTAACTGCAACTCTGGCTGTTTTGGACTGGCAGCTTAAAGTCAAAGGGCAAAGGAAAGGCACACTCCCTGGACCGGGGAGGCTTCAGGACTTTGAGATTCTCCAAGAGAGGAGGAGTCTGACTGAGGGATGGCAGAGACCCTGTTGGGTTAGAACAGGGGTGGGCAAACTTTTTGACTTGAGGGCCACAATAGGTTCTTAAACTGGACCGGAGGGCCGGAACAAAAGCATGGATGGAGTGTTTGTGTGAACTAATATAAATTTAAAGTAAAGGAGCGGAGGGGAGAGCAAGAGAACCCTCCGCTCTTTCGGCTCCGCGGGCCGGATAGAACAGCCGAATGGGCCGGATCAAAAGCATGGATGGAGTGTTTGTGTGAACTAATATAAATTTAAAGTAAAGGAGCGGAGGGGAGAGCAAGAGAACCCTCCGCTCTTTCGGCTCCGCGGGCCGGATAGAACAGCCGAATGGGCCGGATCCGGCCCCGATCCGGCCCCCAGGCCGTAGTTTGCCCACGGCTGGGTTAGAAGGACCTAAGGCCACATGTTAAACTCCTAAATTACGGCTTTCTAGGCAGATGTCCAAGCCCAGTTATGTAGGGGTTAAGCTGCCTGTTTACCGCAAAACAACTTTCTCCTGTGTCAGAATAAAATTTAGGGAAATTAGACAGGCTGTGTTTGTGGCTAGAAAGAAGAACTGGCCACCATGCACAGCCCTGACAGTGACCTGCAGAAAGCTGTATAATAGATTTAGATGATACCTGCGACTTCATGGACATGACTCCAGAAAGACAAGGACAATTTTGCTTTCTGTAGGAAGGTCAAGTATAGACTTTAGTCACCTCCCTAAGATATTTGTATAGCCCTACCATGTGTCATATGGGAACCCCTTTCACGTCCCGCGTGGTTCAGGGTTCCGGTTCAGGGTTCGGGTTCTGGAGAAGGCCGCACACAAATGAAAAGAGACTTGGAAAAGTATTAATCTGGGAATATTGGGGACCAGGCGGAAGCCCAACTCTAGTGGAAGGACTACCACCTGCTCTGGCCTTGCTATCCCTTTTATTGAGACTATGGGATACGCCCATAACCTTTAGGCAGGAAATTCCAATAACAGAAATTTACATAGGAGAAACAGAGGTGGAGGCTGCTTCAGCTAACAATGTTTCAACCAAACTGTGAGTGATCAAAACAATTAAGGTTGTTGACCAGCCTTCCCAGTTTCCTGGCCACATCTTTCTATTAGTGGTAGAATGATTGGTTTCTGGCAATATATGGTAGCAGATTTGGCTACCTAAGGTGGCCACAGTGCAAATATTGTACTTCATTGTGTTAATAATATTGCATTAACCTTACAGATTTGAATGCAGTTGCCGAAAGGGCAGGTGCCTAAATGGGCAAGGAAAATACCCATCTGGTTTTGGTCTCTATTGAAAGACAGTTGGAAGCCTGTATACTGTCTTGCAGGCCTGTGTGGCCATGCCCATGTCAGGGGTGGCACAAACCTCAACTTTAGGAAACCGGGGAAGGCCTGTTTGGAACAGAGGGAAGTGGTGAGTACCAGCCCTTTGTTACAGGAATTACAGACCCCGTGAGGTCCTGTGACATGTGAGACCCTGTAAAGCAATAAAGCTCCCTTAGTCCTTTCTCAGAGAGCATGTCACCCCTCCCAGAGACCATATGAAATTTTAAGGACAAGTCAAGTAGGGGGAACCCTACTACAAGGACAGCTATAATCGTCTACTTGAATATACACACATTTTGAATTTCTTCTTGCCATTTGAAGACAGTTATATATTACTCTGAAGAATCCATAGAAAGGACTGACAAGGAAAATCAGAAAATCTTAAAGCAGGTCAGTATATTTTTCTCCTTATATAATTCCTCTGAAATTAGGCAATGCTTAATAAATCATGGCAATACATTTCTTTGCATAAATTCAATAAGACCGGTTTCTAATAGTGGTTTTATTGACCGGAAACATTGACTGGAGTGTCATGTTTTAAAGAGCCCTGTCTGAACTCTGAAGACTTGAAGCCAATAAGAGTGCCAGGGAAAAGCCTGGTATCCTGCTTGGGAGCCCTGAAAATGGCTGGCGCTGGAGCGTCAGGCCCATGCCCTACCATCACTGGCGGTTGGTCAGAGTAGAAGGGGAGCAAGAGGACGCCTCTGTGTCCCTGTGGAACCCCAAGCACTTTAGGCTGCAATGAGTAGGAGGGCTACTGAGATGGGCCTTAAAACCTAGAGCGTGGGCCCAGGTGGAGTCACTGCAGGTGAGGGATTCACCTAACTCAGCAGATACTGCAGGCAGGCCGGACGGCAGCTGGATGGCTTGGCTTCCTGGCCCTACGGGGCACAATAAGATTCAATCATGAAATTCCGGCAAAGGTAGTCAGTTACCATTCTTATTGTGTTTATGCAAACAATCAGGCCAAATTAAATACAATAGGTAAATTGATCTTGATCTGGCTCTTTTGATAAACATAGAGGTAATTTTGAGGAGAAAAATACTATTTCAATAGAGGTCATTAAAACTGAAATCTTTTCTTTCCAGACCATTTGTTACAGTTTGTCTCCGCCAGGTCACAAGCCCACCTCCTTCTGTGCCCAGGCCTCATCGTCCCTCTGACTGACAGTAAGGACCTCTTGGCTCTGAGAGAAAATTCCGTCCCTCCTCAGCACAAAGCAGCTACAGAAGAAACTCAACGTCCATTTTCCCTAAAAGAATTCAGAGCCAGGATCCTTGAGGTAATATATTAGGCAGTTAGACAGACATGAGCAGGGCAGGGACGATGGGCCAACTAGCGCTACAGGATGTAACTAAGTCTTTCCACCTCTATGTATGTGAGACAAGGGGCATGGGCAAAGAGGTACTCACCAAAGTCTCAGCCCCTAGCAAAGGCTGGTAACCTATTTGTCCAAAAGACTTGACCCCTTTGCATTTGGGTGACCTACTTGCCCCTGAGCGGTAGCAGTCAGATCTATGCTTATTAAAAAAAGCAAGTAAGCCCTAACCGGTTTGGCTCAGTGGATAGAGCATCGGCCTGCGGACTCAAGGGTCCCAGGTTCGATTCCGGTCAAGCGCATGTACCTTGGTTGCGGGCACATCCCCAGTAGGGGGCGTGCAGGAGGCAGCTGATTGATGTTTCTCTCTCATCGATGTTTCTAACTCTCTATCCCTCTCCCTTCCTCTCTGTAAAAAATCAATAAAATATATTAAAAAAAAAAAAAAAGCAAGTAAGTTAACCCTAGGGCAGTAACTAATCCTAACTGCCCCACATGAGGTCGAGGTTTTACTCCAGAACACACTAGAGCACTGGATGTCAAACACTTGAGTCACCCAGTTTCAGGCTCTCTGGTGGACAAAAGAAAAATCAGTAACAATGTATACTGATAGCAGGTACGCATTTACAACAAGGTAAGGGTTCTCCACAGAAGCAAGAGGGAACCGGGCCACAGATGAAGCTGCCCAGGAGGCTGCCCTCAAACCAGTGGGGCCTCTACAGATTCTAGTGACTCTTCCAGATCCTGACCTACCCACCTCACCAGCTTACATAGAAACCCAATCTAGAAAAGCTGAAATCCATAACCAGTCTTTATTCAAGTTCTTACAGGCTTTACAGTCTACCCAGGAAGCAGTCCAGAAGCATGTCTGATCCGGTCCATCCTTCCACCCTGGTGACTCTGTTTGGGTAAAGAAATTTGCCACACAAGGAATGACTCCTACCTGGAAAGGACCACCTCCACAGCAGCCAAGGTCAACCGGATCCCGATGTGGCTTCATCACACCTGGCTTAAGATCAAGCTTATAGTCCTCATGGGTCAATATAACTCCCTCGCCAACAATGACCCAAAGGAGTCACTGATTTGACTCGTACACAAAACCAGTGAGGAATGTTGGAGAGTGGGAATTTTTGAGCATGCTTCCTCCTAGTGAGAATGCTAACCCCTATTTTGTAAAGCTACTGTTTGGAATTCTCTGCTGTTTTTTTTAGATGGACTCTTATTCTAACTTTGCTTTCTAGCCTGCTTTAGCCTGCTTGAATAATGAGGACCATAAACTTAGCTGTCTGACCTTGTAGGCCAGAGACTAGATATGCCCATAATCTCAATGCCATGCCAGGTGTGTTTTTTAACTGGATAGAACTGCTTTGTTTTAAATTGTTTTAGAATGTTTGCTCTGCAAAAACAGGATGTAGTGAATGGGTTTAAGTACGGTCAGACACAAAGGGTCGGGGCTGCTCTCTGGACTTGCTGCGTGGAGAGAGAGCAGTCAGCGGCAGGTTATTAAAAGGCTCCCTGCATTTTCATTTGGTCTGGACTCCAGTGGTCGTTTACTCGCGTTCGCTCCACAACACCTCATTATCATTTTAACTTGTATCTCTCGGATAATCAGTGACTTTGAGCATTTTTTTCACATGTCTCTTGGCCTTCTGGATGTCGTCCACTTTGGAGAAGTGCCTATTTAGGTCCTTTGCCCATTTTTTACTTGGATTGTTTGTCTTCCTTATGTTAAGTTGTATGAGTTCCTTATATATTTTGGAAATTGACCTTTTGTTAGATGTATCATTGGCAAATATGTTCTCCCATGCAGTGGGCTCCTTTTTCGTTTTGTTAATGGTTTCTTTTGCTGTGCAGCTTTTTCTTTGATGTAGTCCCATGTATCTTCTCCTTCGTTTTCTTTGCCCTAGGAGATGTGTCAATAAACAAATTGCTACGAGAGATGTCTGAGATTTCACTGCCTATCATTTCTTCTAGACTTTTTATAGTTTCACGACTTACATTTAAGTATTTTATCCATTTTAAGTTTATTCCTGTGTATGGTATAAGTTGGGGGTCTAGTTTCGTTTTTTGGCATGAACTTGTCCAGTTTTCTCAAAAGGAGAATGTCTTTACTCCATTGTATGCTCTTGCCTCCTTTGTCAAATATTAATTGAGCATAATGACTTGGGTCTATTTCTAGCATCTCTGTTCTGTTCCATTGGTCTATATGCCTGTTCTTGTGCCAGTACCAGGCTGTTTTGAGCACAGTGTCTTTGTAGTATAACTTGATATATGGTAATGTGTTTCCTCCAACTTTGTTCTTCTCTCTCAAGATTGCTGTGGCTATTTGGGGTCTTTTTTGGTTCTGTTTATATTTTTACAGTGTTTGTTATAGATCTGTGAAATGTGCTGTTGGTGTTTTTTTTTTTTTAATATATTTTATTGATATTTTCACAGAGAGGAAGGGAGAGGGATAGAGAGCTAGAAACATCGATGAGAGAGAAACATCGATCAGCTGCCTCCTGCACACCTCCTACTGGGGATGTGCCCGCAACCAAGGTACATGCCTCTGACCGGAATCGAACCCGGGACCTTTCAGTCCGCAGGCCGACGCTCTATCAACTGAGCCAAACCGGTTTCTGCAGCTGTTGGTGTTTTTAATAGGGATTGCATTGAATCTATAGGTTGATTTAGGTAGTATGGACATATTAATGATGTTGATTCTACCAATCCATGAACATGGTATATACTTCCACTTGTTTAAATCTTCCTCTCTATATTTTTTCAATGTTCTGTGGTTTTCAGAGTACAGGTTTTTTATCTCCTTGGTTAAGTGTATTCCAAAGTATCTTAATATTTTTGTTGCAATGGTAAATGGGATTGAGGTGTTTTTTTGTGTGTTTTTTTTAGTTTCTCTTTTTAATAAATAAATAAATATATTTTCTTCTTATTATATTTTTTATTATCTAAAGTTTTACATGTCTTCTTTTTCCCTGATTGACGCCCGCCCCCCCTCCCCCCCCCCACCATTCCCATCCCTGAGGGCAAGCCTCTACTGCCCCAGTGTCTGTATCCAATTGGTTATGTTAATATGCATGCATACAAATCCTTTGGTTGATCTCTAACCACCCCCCCACCTCCCCTGCCATTTGTCTCTGGATCTATTTTTGTTCATCAGTTTATGTTGACCAATATATCACACATATGAGTAAGATCATGTTATATTTCGCTTAGCATAATGCTCTTCAGTTCCATCCATGCTATTTCAAATGATAAAAGTTCCTTTTTTTTTTTATATAGAGGCGTAGTATTCCATTGTGTAGATGTACCACAGCTTTTTAATCCACTCATCTGCTGATGGGCACTTAGGTTGTTTCCAAATCTTAGCTATTGTAAATTGTGCTGCTATGAACATAGGGGTGCATATGTCCTTTCTGATTGGTGTTTCTGGTTTCTTGGGATATATTCCTAGAAGTGGGATTGAGAAGGAAAACCCCTATTTTGTAAAAACCGCTGTTTAGAATTCTCTGCTGTTTTTCTTAGACGGCCTCTTATTCTAAAAGGTAACTTTCCTTTCTAGCCTGCTTTAGCCTAATGAGGACCATAAACTTAGCTGTCTGACCTGGTAGGCCAGAGACTAGGTATGCCCATAATGTTAGCTGTCTGACCTTGAAGGCCAGAGACTAGATGTGCCCATAATTTTTAGAACTGTGTTTATTTTCAAAGACAGCAGCGAGATAACCACTAATTGCACAGAGGACTGGCTCCTTAATAAAAAGGGAAGTCCTGCTTGTAGCTTTGCTTAGAATTTGAATTCATTTTCTCTAAGCCAACCGCGGTGAATAAAGTGTGACTCCAAACTCTCCTGCATTGTTTGATTATTCCGGTTTTCTGCAACAGGATTACTGGGTCAAAAGGGAGTTCCATTTTTAACTTTTTGAGGAAACTCCATACTGTTCTCCACAGTGCCTGTACCAGTGTGCATTCCCACCAGCAGTGCAAGAGAGTTCCTTTTTCTCCACATCCTCGCCAGCACTTGTCGTTTGTTGATTTATTGATGATAGCCATTCTGACAGGTGTGGGATGGTATATCATTATTGTTTTGATTTGCATCTCTCGGATGATCAGTGACTTTGAGCATGTTTTCATATGTCTCTCGGCCTTCTGTATGTCATTTTTCGAAAAGTGTCTATTTATGTCCTTTGCCTATTATTTTATTGGACTGTTTATCTTCCTTTTGTTAAGTTGTGTAAGTTCTCTGTAAATTTTGGAGATGAACCCCTTATCTGAAATAGCACTGGCAAATATGTTCTCCCATGAGGTGGGCTTTCTTGTTGTTTTGTTGATGGTTTCTTTTGCTGTGCAGAAGCTTTTTATTTTGATGTAGTCCCATTTGTTTATTTTCTTCTTAGTCTCCGTTGCCTTAGGAGCTGCATAGGTAAAGATATGGCTATAACATATATCTCGTATTTTGCTGCCTATGGAGTCTTGTAGGAATTTTATGGTTTCCTGTTGTACATTTAAGTCCTTTAGCCATTTTGAGTTTATTTTTGGTTATGGTGTAACTTGGCAATCTAGTTTCATTTTTTTGCATGTATCTGACCAAATTTCCCAGCACCATTGAAGAGACTGTCTTGACTCCATTGTATGCTATTGCCTCCTTTGTCAAATATTTTTTTAAATATATTTTATTGATTTCTTACAGAGAGGAAGAGAGAGGGATAGAGAGCCAGAAACATCGATGAGAGAGAAACATTGATCAGCTGCCTTCTGCACACCCCCTACTGGGTATGTGCCCGCAACCAAGGTACATGCCCTTGACCGGAATCGAACCCGGGACCCTTGTGTCCACAGGCCGACGCTCTATCCACTGAGCCAAACCAGCTAGGGCTCCTTTGTCAAATATTAATTGAGCGTAATGGCTTGGATGGGTTTCTGGTTTCTCTATTCTGTTCCATTGGTCTGTATGTCTGTTCTTGTGCCAGTACCAGGCAGTTTTGAGAATCCTGGCTTGGTAATACAACTTGATATCTGGTATTATGATCCCTCCAACTTGCTTTTTCTTTCTTAGGATTGCTGTGGCTATTCGAGGTCTTTTTTATGTTCCAGATGAATTTTTGGAGACTTTGTTCTAGGTCTTTGAATTATGCCATTGGTATTTTAATGGGGATTGCATTGAATCTGTAGAATGCTTTGGGTAGTATGGACATTTTAATTATGTTGATTCTAATAACCCATGAACATGGTATGTTCTTTCATTTGTTTATGTCTTCCTTCCTCTATCTCTTTTTTCAATGTCCTATAGTTTTCTGAGTAAAGGTTTTTACATCCTTAGTTAAGTTTATTCCTAGGTATCTTAATTTTTTTGGTGCAATGGTAAATGGCATTCTTTTTTTAGTTTCTCTTTCTGTGAGTTCATTATTGGTGTATAAAAAGGCCATAGATTTCTGGGTGTTAATTTTGTATCCTGCTACATTACCGAATTCATTTATTAGGTCTAGTAGTTTTTTGATGGAGTCTTTAGGGTTTTCTATGTACAGTATCATGTCATCTGCAAATAAGGACAGTTTTGCTTCTTCTTTTCCAATTTGGATGCCTTTTATTTCTTCTTGTTGTCTGATCTCTATGGCTAGCACTTCCAGTACTATGTTGAACAGGAGTGGTGAGAGTGGGCATCCATGTCTTGTTCCTGTTCTTAGGGGAAATGGATTTAGTTTTTGCCTATTGAGTATGATGTTGGCTGTGGGTTTGTCATATAAGGCTTTTATTATGTTGAGATATGATCCCTCTATTCCCACTTTGCTGAGAGTTTTTATCAAGAAAGGGTTTTGAATGTTGTCGAATGCTTTTTCTGCATCGATTGATATGATTATTTAATTTTTGTCTTTCAATTTGTTTATGTGATGTATCACATTTATTGATTTGTGGATATTGTACCATCCTTGCATCTCCCGAATAAATCCCACTTGGTCATGGTATATGATCTTTCTAATGTAATGCTGGATATGATTTGCTAGAATTTTGTTGAGGATTTCAGCATCTATGTTCACCAAGGATATAGGCCTGTGGTTCTCTGTTTTTGTGGTGTCTTTATCTGCTTTTGAGATTAGGGTAATGCTGGCTTCATAGAAAGAGCTTGCAAGTGTGCTTTCCTCTTGAACCGTTCAGAATAGTCTGAGGAGGATAGGTTTTAGTTCTTCTTTGAATGCTTGGTAGAGCTCCCCTATAAAGCTCTCTCTGGACCAGGGCTTTTGTTTGCTGGAAGATTTTTTTTCTTTTATATTTTATTGACTTTTTTACAGAGAGGAAGGGAGAGGGAGAGAGAGCCAGAGACATTGATGAGAGAGAAACATCGTTCAGCTGCCTCCTGCACACCCCCACTGGAGATGTGCCTGCAACCAAGGTATATGCCCTTGACCGGAATCGAACCCAGGACCCTTGATTACACAGACCAATGCTCCATCCACTGAGCCAAACCAGTCAGGGCATTGCTGGAAGATTTTTGATCACCACTTCAATTTCTTCAGTAGTAATCGTCCTATTCAGGTTTTTTTATTCTTCTTGGTTGAGTTTTGGGAGCTTGCATTTTTCTAGGATATATCCATTTCATGTAGGTTGTCCATTTTGTTGGAATAGAGTTGTTCATAGTATCCTATGTAATAAAAGGCCAGCAGGCATAACGACTGAAACGACCAGTCACTATGAGGTTCATTGATCACCTCTCGGTCCCTCCCCTCAGCCCGCAAGCTCCAATCACTGGATGGCCAATAGAGAACATGGAAACTGGGCTGGGTGGCAGCGGGGCAGGACTGGGGACTGGCGAGCGGGCAGAACGCGTACCTCTTGGTCCTTCCTCCTGGGCCGCAGGCTCTGATCAATCCTCAGTTTCTTCCGAAAGGAATTTGGTGCCTCCACTGCGCAGCCTTCTGGGACGCAGACTCACCACTGTGAGAGGCTCCGGAGCAGGGACTTCAACAAAGACTTCAGTGCCTGCAGCGACCCTCAGCCTTCACTGCTGGGAGGTGGGTGGAGAACATCAGCTTTAAAGCACAAACACCCTCCTCAGGAAGAACCCACCACATCCCTACTCCACAGCTGCTTTGGGGTCTGCAAGAACTGCACATGCTTCTCCCTGTGAGATCAGCAGGGCCAGAGCCTGAGTTGAGAGGTTCTGTGATGGGGTAGGGGCCGAGCCAGACAGACAGGCCTGTGCAGGGAGAGAGGGAGGAAAGGAGGGCAGGGCAGGAGCAAGGGGGCAGCCCTGGTTCTCTGCACCTCCTCCCACAGGCATAGCCCTTCCTGGTTGAGTTTCCCACGTCATTGTTAGGGTTTTAGCTGGTGACAACGCTGTGAAAGGATTCACAAGGGAGAGAAGAGACAGGTGCAGAGAGAGGGCGTTTATTTTACTTTTTAAAGGGAGCAAAGGCCCAGGTGCTCTTTGATGGCACAAGGCACCTAAGGCAGAGTGGGCTGTTCTTTTGATCTCCGGAGGAACTGGGCTGGACTGGGGACTGGTGAGCAGGCAGAAGATGGCTCTGATCACAGGCTAGGCCTAGGGACCCTATCCGCACATGATTTCATGTGCTGGGCCTCTAGTTTTTTCATAATCCTTTGTATTTCTGTTGGATCAGTTGTTACTTCACCTCTTTCATTGCTGATTTTGTTTATTTGGGTCCTCTCTCTTTGCTTCCTGGTGAGCCTGGCTAGAGGTTCATTGATCTTGTTTATCCTTTCAAAGAACCAGCTATTGGTTTTGTTGATTTTGGGTTTTTTTGGTTTGTTTTTTTTTTGGTCTCTATGTTGTTTATTTACACTCTGATCTTTATTATATCCTTCCTTCTGCTTATGCTGGGCTTTCCTTGTTGCTCTCTTTCTAACTCTTTGAGTTGTAGAGTTAGATAATTTATCACTATTTTTTATTACTGTTTTTTGAGGTAGGAATGTAGAGCTATGAACTTCCCTGTCAAGACTGCTTTCACTGTGTCCCATAGATTTTGGATTGTTGTGTTTTCATTGTTGTCAGGATACTTTTTATTTCTTCTTTGATCTCTTTTGTAACCCAATTATTGTTTAATAGCATGCCTCCAAGTGTTTGATTTTTTCATTTTTTTAATTGAAGTTGATTTCTAATTTTATGCCATTGTGATCTGAGAAGATGCTTGATATGATTTTTATCTTCTTGAATTTGAACAGACTTTGTCTATGTCCCAATATGTGGTCTATCTTTGAAAATGACCCATGTGCAATTGGGAAGAATGTATATTCTGTGGCTTTGGGGTGAAAAGCTCTGAAGATGTCAATTAAGTCCATCTGATCTAGTGAGTCATTTAGGATTGATGTTTCTTTGCTGATTTTTTGTTTAGAGGATTTATCCAGTGGTATTAATGGGGTATTAAAGTCCCCTACTATTACTGTATTGCTGTCAATCTCTCCCTTGATATCTTCCAGAAGTTTTTTTATGTATTTGGGTACTCCTATATTGGGTGCATATATGTTTACCAGAGTTATATCTCTTGTTGAATTGTTCCCTTTAGCATTATGAAGTAGCCTTCCTTATCTCTTGTTATGGCCTTCACTTTGAGGTCTAATTTGTCACATATAAGTATTGCTACCTAGCTTTTCTTTTTCATTTCTATTTGCCTGAAAATTTTTCTCCATCCCTTCATTATCAGTCTCTATGAGTCCTTTGTTTTGAGGTGAGTCTCCTGTAGACAGCAGTTTTCTTATCCATTCAGCTAATGTCTTTTGCTTGGGACATGTAATCCATTTACATTTATTTTATTTTTATTTTTTTTATTAAGGTATTATATGTGTACATATCTTACCATTGCCCCCCCACCCCACTCCCATACATGCCCTCACCCCCCAATGTTTTGCATCCATTGGTTACTCTTACATACATGCATATAAGTCCTTCAGTTGATCTCTTATTTCCCCCACCTCTCCCTAACCTTACCACTGTAATTTGACAGTCTGTTTGATGCTTTACTGCCTCTGTATCTATCTTTTTGTTCATCAGTTTATAATGTTTTTCATTATCCCCAAATGAGTGAGATCATGTGGTATTTTTCTTACATTGACTGGCTTATTTCACTTAGCATAATATTCTCTAATTCCATCCAGGTGCCTGCAAATGGTAGTAATTCCTTCTTTTTTATGGCAGCATAGTATTCCATTGTGTAGATGTACCATAGTTTTCTGATCCAGTCATCTGCTGATGGGCAGTTAGGCTGTTTCCAAATCTTAGCTATTGTAAATTGTGCTGCTATGAACATAGGGGTGCATATATCCTTTCTGATTGGTGTTTCTAGTTTCTTAGGATATATTCCTAGGAGTGGGATTACTGGGTCAAATGGGAGTTCCATTTTCAGTTTTTTGAGGAAACTCCATACTGTTCTCTACAGTGGCTGCACCAGTCTGCATTCCCACCAGCAGTGCACGAGGGTTCCTTTTTCTCCGCATCCTCGCCAACACTTGTCGTTTGTTGATTTGTTGATGATAGCCATTCTGACAGGTGTGTGATGGTATATCATTGTTTTGATTTGCATCTCTCGGATAATTAGTGACTTTGACCATGTTTTCATGTGTTTCTTGGCCTTCTGTCTTCTTTCGAAAAGATTCTATTTAGGTCTGTTGCCCATTTTTTTATTGGATCATTTATCTTCCTTTTATTAAGTTGTATAAGCTGCCTATAGATGTTGGAGATTAAACCTTTATCAGTGATAACATTTGCAAATATGTTCTCCCATACAGTGGGGTTTCTTGTTGTTTTGTTGATGGTTTCTTTTGCTGTGCAAAAGCTTTTTATTTTGATGTAGTCCCATTTGTTTATTTTCTCTTTGGCTTCCATTGCCCTAGGGGCAGTATCACTGAAAAAGTTCTTTTGGCATATGTCTGAGATTTTGCTGCCTGTGGATTCCTCTAGTATTTTTATGGTTTCCCGTCTTATATTTAAGTCCTGTAACCATTTTGAGTTTATTTTTGTGTATGGTATAAGTTGGTGATCTAGTTTCATTTTTTTTGCATGTATCTGTCCAATTTTCCCAACACCATTTATTGAAGAGACTGTCTTGACTCCATTGTATGCTCATGCCTCCTTTGTCAAATATTAATTGCACATATTGTTTTGGGTCGATATCTGGATTCTCTATTCTATTCCATTGATCTATATGTCTGTTCTTGTGCCAGTACCAGGCTGTTTTGAGGACAGTGGCTTTGTAATACAGCTTGAAATCTGGTATTGAGATCCCTCCTACTTTATTCTTCTTTCTCAGGATTGCTGTGGCTATTCGGGGTCTTTTTTTATTCCAGATGAATTTTTGGAGAGTTCTTTCTAGGTCTGTGAAATATGCCGTTGGTATTTTAATGGGGAGTGCATTGAATCTATAGATTGCTTTGGGTAGTATGGATATTTTAATGATGTTGATTCTACCAATCTATGAACATGGTATGTTCTTCCATCTGTTTACATCTTCCTCTATCTCTTTTTTCAGTGTCCTATAGTTTTCCGCGTATAGGTCTTTTACCTCCTTGGTTAGGTTTATTCCTAAGTATCTTAATTTTTTTGGTGCGATGGATAATGGGATTGATTTTTTAGTCTCTCTTTCTGTAAGTTCACTGTTCATTTACATTTAAAGTTATTATTGATAGGTACATGTTGGTCGCCATTTTAATTCTTTATGCCTGTGTTCCTTCTTCTCTTCCTATGTCTTCTTTTTACAGCAGTCTCTTTAGCATTTCTTGCATTGCTGGTTTGGTGGTAATAAACTCCCTTAGTCCTTTTTTGTCTGTGAAGCTCCTGATTTCACCTTTGATTTTGAATGATAGCCTTGCTGGGTACAGTATTCTTGGATTCAGACCCTACTTTGCATGACTTTGTATATTTCATTCCATTCCCTTCTGCCCTGATGTGTTTCTGTTGAGAAATCAGTTGATAGTCTAATGGGAGATCCCTTGTAGGTAACTTTCTGTCTCTCTCTGGCAGCCTTTAAGATTCTTACTTTGTTGTTGGTGTTCGCCAGTTTAATTATAATGTGTCTTGGTGTTGGTTTTTTGGGTTCATTTATTTGGACTCTGTGAGCTTCTTGGATTTGTGTGAGTTTTTTCTTCCAATATCAGGGAAATTTTCTGTTATTGTTTCTTCAAACAGGTTTTCTATTCCTTGTTCAGTTTCGTCTCCTTCTGGCACCCCTACTATATGCATGTTGTTTCATTTCATGTTGTCCCAAAGCTCCCTTAGGCTCTCCTCCTGTTTTTTAAATTTTTTTCCAGTTGCTGCTCCGCTTGGGTATTTTTTCCTACCTTGTCTTCCAGCTCACAGATGCAGTCCTCCACTTCTTCTAGTCTACTGTTGATACTTTCTATTGTGTTCTTTATTGAAGCTATGTCATTCTTAATTTCTTCTTGATTCTTCTTCATTTCCTCTTTGTTCTTACACATGTTGTTGATTTTGTCTTCCATCCTTTTCAGTGTCCTTATGACCATTGCTCTGAATTCTTTATCTGACAAGTTGCTTGCATCCATTTCTTTTACTTCCTTTTCTGGTGATTCCTCCTTTTCTTTTGTATGGGGGCTGTTTCTTTGTCTCCCCATTTTCGCTACTCTCAGGGTATCTGGTTATGTAGCTCACTCTCTACCATGTTGACTTAAAGGCACAAAATACAATACAACAAGACACAACACAGAGGGCACCAAACATGAATGTATTCATGATATCAATAACCCCAAATAAAGGGGACCACCAGAGAAAAAAAGAGCAAAAATGATATTGACAGAAAGAAAAAAGTTAAGAGAGAAAAGAAAGAGAAGAAAAAGAAGGGGAAAAATATATGTATATGGGGAGAAAACTCCAAAAAACCAACAACTAATCCAAAAAAATGCAAACAATAAACACCCAGAAAATAAGGAGGGAAGCTGAATTTGAAGAGGCAGAGCTTATTTCCAGAAGGTAAGGTCAATGAATTGAATGAATGGGAAAATGGCCCTGATTCAGTATAGAGGTGTAGAAAGAGAATAAGTGTATAGGAAGAAAAGTTTAAAAAAAAAAAAAAGCAGCTAAATAAATAAATAATAAAAAAGAATAATAATTGAAAATCCTATGTAATAAAGAGCTAATATGCAAATGGTCGTCACGCCCTCACACCGTTATGCCGTAATGGCTCAGACACTCAACACTGAGGAGAGAAGATTGGGGACCAGCCAGGCACAAATTAGTTTGCGAGAGAGGAATGGGGACTATCCAGGCTGCGGACCCGGGTGCCTGCGGCTGCAGCCCTGGCAAAGCCACCCGCCCACGGTCCCCTGCAGCTGCGGCCAGCCCTGGTGAAGCCGGTCTGGGTCCTGGGTGCCTGCGGCCAGCCAGAGGGAGGGAAGCCTGGGTCCTGGGTGCCTGCGACTGGCCAGAGGAGGGAATCCTGGGTCCCGGGTACAGGGTGAGGCAGAGGCGGTTAGGGCCAATCAGGCCAGCAGGGGAGCAGTTAGGAGTGATGAGGCCGGTAGGGGAGCAGTTAGGGGCGATCAGGCAGGCAGAGGTGGTTAGGAGCGATCAGGCAGGCAGGCAGAGGGGTTAGGGGCGATCAGGCAGGCAAGCAGGCGAGCTGTTAGGAGCCAGCGGTCCTGGATTGCAAGAGACAGTCGGGACATCCCCCGAGGGGTCCCGCATTGGAGAGGGTGCAGGCCGGGCTGAGGAAACCCCCACCCCTGCACGAATTTCGTGCACCAGGCCTCTAGTATATACATAATACACACACACACACACACACACACACACACACACACACACTAGAGGCCTGGTGCATGAAATTCGTGCACAGGGTTGTGTGTCCTTCACCCCAGCCTGCACCCTCTCCAATCTGGGACCCCAATCCAGGACTGCTGGCTCCCAACTGCTCATCTGCCTGCCTTCCTGATTGGCCCTAACCACTTCTGCCTGCTAGCCTGATCACCCCCTAACCACTCCCCTTCCAGCCTGATTGCCCCTAACTGCTCTCCCCTGCAGGCCCGGTCGCCCCCAACTTCCCTCCTCTACAGGCCTGGTCCCTCCCAACTGCCCTCCCCTGCTGGCCATCTTGTGGTGGCCATCTTGTGTCCACATGGGGGCATCCATCTTTGTCCATGTGGGGGCAGCCATCTTGTGTGTTGGAGTGATGGTCAATTTGCATATTACTCTTTTATTAGATAGGATAGAGGACTGGTGCACGGGTGGGGGCCAGCTGGTTTGCCCTTCAGGGTGTCCCAGATCAGGGTGGGGGTTCCATTGGGGTGTGGGGGCAGCCTGGGAGAGGGGCCTGTGGTGATTTGCAGGCCGGCCATGCCCCCCAGTGACCCAAGTGGAGGCCCTGGTATCTGGGATTTATTTATCTTCTATAATTGAAACTTTGTAGACTTGAGCAGAGACCAGGGCAGGCCAGGGCGGGCGGAAAGCTTGGCTTCCTCCATTGCTGGGGAAACCCAAGCCTCCTGCTCGCTCCGTGGCCACAGCCATTTTTGTTGGGATTTATCTTCTATAATTGAAACTTCGTATCCTTGAGGGGAGGCCAAGGCAGGCCAGGAAGCTTGGCTTCCTCCATTGTCGGGGGCAACCCAAGCCTCCTGCTCTCTCCAGCTCTGTGGCTGCTGCCATTTTTGTTGGGATTTATTTATCTTCTATAATTGAAACTTTGTAGCCTTGAGAGAAGGCCAAGGCAGGCCAGGAAGCTTGGCTTCCTCCATTGCCGGGGAAACCCAAGCCTCCTGCTCGCTCTGTGGCCACAGCCATCTTGGTTGGGTTTATTTGCATATTCGCTCCTGATTGGCTGGTGGGTGTGGCTTGTGGATGTAGTGGAGTGGTGGTTAGTTTGCATATTACATATTACTCTTTTATTAGATAGGAGATTATATATATATATATATATATATATATATATATATATATATATATTTATGAAAATTCCCTGTCTTTAATCTATCTATGTATTCATCTATTTTTGGAAAAGGAGAATAGAGAGCAGATAGGCCAGAGCTGGTGATTGAAACTAATTAAGCTATTAGAAGAAGAGAACTAGCGAGGAGAGGAAAAACATAAGCATAAAAAAAAAAAAAAAAAATCAAACTAACAAACAACAAGAAGAAAGAAAGAAAAAAGTGAAAAAAAAATTTGACTAGTGAAGAAAAAGAGAACTGTGCATGGACTTGAGGCTGGGGAGAGGAAATTAGATATATGAGTAAGATTAGTTTTTAACATGGAGTAAAAATAAAGGATAGAGAAAAACTAAAGCAGGAACAGGGGAGGAGAAACAGGATGAAAAAGGGGAAAAGTGAGGAAGAAAGTGTTGGCATAAAGGAAAAATTGAGAGTAAAAATAATGATAAAAAATAAAAATTAAAAATAGGATGTAAAACACTAATCACCCCCCAAAGTAAAATAAAATAAAATTTAAAAAAATGGTAAAATAATAGTAATAATAATTAAAAATGTAATAATAGAAAAGTAAAATACAGTGAGGAAAACATACTTTAGTTTCTTAAGTAAAAGATAAAAAATTAAAAAGTGAAGTAATGAAGTTTGTTTGCTTCAGTGGAGCTTCATTGACCCATGGGAGCTAGTTTAAGACTCCTCTCTACTGTACTGCCTGGCACCCTGTTTCCAGTCAGGTAGTCAGCACAGTGTTGAAGTTCCCAGTGATCCACCGCTCCTCTGTGTCATAAGCCACAACCTTGGTGTCAAGCAGGTGGGATCACTCTGCTCACTTTGTTTCTCTGCCTGCCTTCAGTTGTATTTACACAAGTGTCTATTTCTGACATGGCCCCTGGGTGGCGCTGTTTCTGCATGAGTTTCCAGGACCAAATGGCCCCTCCACCCAGGCCCCCAGGGCTCCCTGGGGGTGTTTAGCTCTTTCTTCCCTGCAGCACTCAAGACTGGGTTGGAGGGACAGACTGTCCCAGAGCTGGCTTCCTGCTTGTCTCCATATTCTGCTCCCCAGTTTCCACAAAAACCACTTTCCCCTGCAGTCTCAGAGAGTTTTTAATAGAAAGATCCTATGCACTGGGTTTAGCAAGTGAAAGCAAGGAAGTTATAAAGACCAAGCAACCGCACCACCTCACGTCTTTCTCCCCCTGGCACTTCAAAGCCGATAGAGAACTACAGGCTGCCTTTCTGGGCACAGTATCCCATGGCTGTGGGCTTAGATCTAGAGTCCCCTTCTGCCAGCAGCCCTGTGGACCCCCTCCCACATTCAAGGGCTACACTGACCCCCAGGGGCCGCAGATTTGGTGCAACGCAGTCTCCCTCTGAGATTTTAGTCCCGACTGCAAGCATTTCTCCCTCCAGCCCAGATCCCAGATCCCACCTCTCTATAAGCGATTGATCTCTGACCTTTCCGTCCATGGATTGCCTCACTAGCTGTGTTTAATTCGCCATTCTGGGTGGATGTTATTTGATTCAGCTGTTTCTTCTATCTGCTCTGTGAGAAGGTGCAGAACCTACCCTGTCTCCTCCTGGACAAACTTTTTAGCACCCATGGCTGGGGAGGCTGGAGTCTCGGTGTTCGTGGGTTTGTAGCTGTGGCAGCTGGCCCCTGGGCATTGTGGCTGTAGGGTCTCGGGAGGTATCCAAGGTCTCCCCAGGTGAAGACAAGGCTGGGCGTCCAATCACAGCCACTCTCCCTGTTCTCCTCCCCTGTTCAAAATGGCATGGTCTCTGTGTCAGAGACAGCCTCTCCATGAGAGATTTTAGTGGTAGTATAAGCTGCCCGGCCAGGGGAGCCTGGCCCGCCAGTCCCTGACAGTCCTGTGGAATATAACTGTCCCTCACTCCCAAATACACACACTCCTCGCACGTCTACACACTCTCCTTTCACTCTCTCACTCACTCACGCTATCTTGCTGCCATCTTGGATCTCCTAAATATATTTTTATTGATTCAGAGAGGAAGGGAGAGGGAGAGAGAGTTAGAAACATCAATGATGAGAGAGAAACATGGATTGGATTGGATGCCTCCTGCACACCCCTCCTGGGGATCAAACCTGCAACCAGGCACATGCCCTTGACCAGAATTGAACCCGGAACACTTCAGTCCACAGAACAACTGGTCAACCAGTCATTATGAGGTGCACTGACCACCAGGGGGCAGACACTCAACACAGGAGCTGCCCCCTGATGGTCAGTGCACTCCCACAGTGGGAGTGCCGCTCGGCCTGCTCCTGCAGAAGGCGGATCCCATCAGGCCGCGCTCCCCCACCAGTGCATGAATCCATGCACCAGGCCTTTAGTATTGAATAATAGCAGATATCCCTGTCTTGTTCCTCTTCTTAGGGGAAATTGTTTTAGTTTTGTAACTCTTAACCATTGCAGTTTTTCCTTTTCCAAGACATAATTTCTCACTAATTGCCTGATGGCTAATGCAATGCAGCACACCTTCTATGGCGCAGTCTCAGCAGACATTTCACCTGATCCTTGCTGAACAAATGGTAGGAAACAAAAGTACGTTTATATTATTCAAAAAATGTCTCTACGTGAACAAGAGTGGGAGTTTCTTTTTCAAATTGTTTCATTATTAAAATTTGGGATGTAACATGGTTAGCAGCCTCATAAAAATTTCCCTTTTACAACTTTGTAGCACAGCATAGCATCGTCCATTACGTGCTCGCCACACTAAGTCGCGTGTCCTCGGTCCTCTTGACTCCCTTTACCCTCCTTGTTCTCCTGCTTTTTTTTCTTCCTTTGTAACCACCATTATTTCAACTGAATGCAGGAGATTGATTGTTTGTTTCTTTTGTTTGTGGTTTTACATCCCATACAGGAGGGGGAATGTACAATGTGCCACTTTATCCTTTTGAAGAAGGAGACCCTCACCTGGAGGCTTCACTGTGAGGGACAGTATCTGAGACAGTATCTGGGCATCTTTTTGCCTCTGAGGGAGAACTGCCCAACAACATTAACATTCTGCCCCAAGGGTCACCCACTGCTGTTTTTTTCCTGTCCCTGACTGTTGTTGCAAGACAATGGCCAGAGCCGTGAGTCAGTATCTGCTTGCATATCTGGGCATTGTGAAGGCTTTGCTACCCACCATCCCTCACAGGTGCCCAGCGGGGGTTGTCAGGCTGCACAGTCCCTCTGGTTGGTCATGGATTTCATGCAAAATCACCAATAAGTGTGGTCAGGACATTCCTTCTCCTGAACGTTTTCTTCCAGAAACAGAATTTACGGAGTCCGGGTCCATCATTTGGTCCCCAAATGGTTTTTGAAGGTGTAAAATCACAACATGAGCTGCACAGTGCTCTGTGCCAAGAAGACAGAGTGGCCCTGCTGAGGAGGGGCGCTGAGGAAGGGCATGGCCAAGGGCCCCACCCCTTCCGGAGGGAGGGACACCGATAGTTTATCCACAGGAGCTCAGATGGGAAGGTGGGCTGAAGCCTGGCGGGCACTGGGTTCTCTAAGAGGTTCCTCTAGAAACAGACCACTCAGACGCTTCCTCTCACTTCAGCAGAGAAGCTGTTTATGAAAGCACTTGCGAAGTTTCCCTTCCACACTCTGTGGGAGGCTCAGAGAAGGGAGCCATCAGCACAGCCCGAGAGGCCGTAGCAGAATTCCTGACGGTTGCAGACCCGATATAAGGGGGCAAAGGCTGCTGCCCACACAGGACGTGAAAAATCTGATGCGTCGCCAAAACCGGTTTGGCTCAGTGGATAGAGCGTCAGCCTGCGGACTGAAGGGTCCCAGGTTCGATTCCGGTCAAGGGCATGTAACTTGGTTGCGGGCACATCCCCAGTGGGAGGTGTGCAGGAGGCAGCTGATCGATGTTTCTCTCTCATCGATGTTTCTGACTATCTATCCCTCTTCCTTCCTCTCTGTAAAAAAAACAATAAAATATATTTAAAAAAAAAATCTGATGCGAATGGAACCATATGTCAAACCTTCCAGGAGAGAAGTGCTCATAAATTCAAATAGCACAGAGACCAGCTCCGGTGATGCACATCCCAGCCATGAAGAACAGGCCATGTGGCCATGGGGTGGCTTTGACAAATCCCTCAGCAAGGGCCAAGTGCGTGCTGGGCACAAGGCCACTCAAGCCAAGGCCCAGGAACATTCCTGCACTTGTCTGCCGGTGGTTTAGACTGACCGGTCCCCCTGTGCCATGATGATGGCAGAAATGCCTGGACACAGACGTTGGAAAGGAGGTGAGCTGTGGCTGTAGGAGCAGAAGGAGTGACAGAGCCTGGGGACACAGCTCCCATACTCAGGAGAGCAATTCCTGATAATCCAGGATGGAGACTGTCCGAGAGACTCTCTCTGAATGGCAGAAGACGGTGGGAGAGAGCCAGGCAGAGCTGAGGCGGAGCACTGCCCCAAGAACATTCCAACACCTCCTTCTCCTGCAGGGGCAGCGAGTACGTGTTTGGTGTGAGTCCCAGAAAGAAAAACAGCACAAACCCAAGCAGATGGGCCCAGTTACAGCTGCTTTCTGCATCGGTGCCTGGAAGGAGGGATGGGCGGCGTGTGGCCCTGAGGCAGTGAATCGCGGTCCTTCGGCCAGTCAGGGAGCGCATCGCTCGGGATTCCTAGCATGTCACAGTGGGTGTGGGTAGTGGCAGCCAAGGATTCACAATGGAATGTGGGCCGTGGGCTACTTGGAGGTCTCAGAGAAGAGTGAGTCCATTGACAGCCACGGGGGATTTTGTTTAAGGATGAGTCTGAAGAGCCATCGCGAGTCACAGTGGCGTTGGGGCATTTTGTCCCCCAGGGCGTCCAAGCAGATTTGCAGGAAAGTGTCACTTGTGTCACTCTAGAGTGTTGGCAGGGCGAGCCTGGAATGTCGCCCAAGAGGTCTGTGTGTAGGACCCAGTGGTGGGACAGTGGACAGTGGACACTGAAATCCCATCAGATTGAAAGTGGCACAAAAGCCGGGGAGATGGAGCATCAGAGCGGTGTGTGGAAAGGCGGAGCCCTAGAATGTCAGCCGTGATTGTGGGCGCTGGGGCTCCAGCATTTCACAGGAGACTGGCCCGTGGGAGGTCTGAGCTGTGACAGAGCCGGGTGGTGAGTGGGAGACCTCGGCTGTCACGGTGCGGTGTCTGCAGGGGGAGCGCTGTGCGTGTCGGTGTGGAAGGCGGGCAGTGTGTGCCTGGGCGAGCACCGAGATGTGCTGGCAGTGAAATACCTCGGGGGCCACAGGGGAATGTGGGCAGCGAGGGCCCGAGGGTGTCACTGTGGGGTGTGGGCATCGTGGTCTCTGGAGCGTCACCATGGAGCTTTGTGCCTGGAAGCCGTTTGTTGTCCTGGAGGGAGTGGGCAGTTGGAACTTTGGTTTGAGAGTGGAGCGTGGGCATGGGGAGGAGTGGGTGTCCCAGTGCCACGTGGGAGCGGGAGCCCTCGCATGCCACAGTGCAGTGTAAAGAGCGGGATCAGCGCAGTGTCCACGTGAGTTGGGCGAGTGCCACCCTTGTGTGACACGTTGGGGTGGAGGCAGTGGGTTCCGGCAGCGTCACAGTGGCGTGTGGGCTGGGCAAGTCCGGATCGCGGCCAGGTGTGTTTGCGCAGTGACATCTGGGATCCCGGTGAGAAGTGTGTATGAGGAGCCCAGCAGACTCACGTGGATGTGTGCCGTGGGGCCCCGATGTGTCCATGGAGCCCGGGCAGTGACAGCCCTCGTGTTAAATGGTAGGGAGAGTTGCAGGTGTACTGGGGAGTCACAGTAGATCTTGGAAGTTAAAGTTTGTGGGTCCAAAAATGGATCCTGGCCACAGGTGGTGTGGCTCAGTGGTCACTGTGTCGGCCCGAGACCACTGTCCTGAGGAAGCTGGAATTTCTCATTGGAATGTGGCCCGTGTCCAGGGCATGCACCTGGGTTGTGGGTTTGCACCCCACCCCTCGTCGGGCCGCGCGCCTTGGGCAAACAGTTGATGTGCCTCTCTCACATCGATGGTTGTCTCTCGCAGCCTCCCTCCCCCTCCCGTCCTCCGCCTCCACGGTCTCCGAAAGCAATAAAGGTGATATCCCCAGGTGAGGAAGGACAGCACAGAGAGGATCCGCACAGTGGGGACCTTGGTGTAACAGCAGAGGGGAAGCAGCAGGAGCCCTGGAAGTGTCTCAGCGGGTGTGGCATGTGCGCCCTGGGCAGTCAGTGGGGTTCCTGGACAGTGAGAAGCTGCAGGTCTCACAGTAGCGCGCGGCCAACCGGTGGAGGGTCTGGTGTCCCTGTGGAATGTGGCCTGCAGCCCAGGTGTCCCGGGCGCTGCTGGTGGTGGAGGTCCTGGGTGGCACACTGGAGGGGGCAGTGGGAGACGGGCAGTGTCAGAAGTGTGTTGTCAGTGGAGGCTGTGAAGGTGTCACAGTGGTGGGTGGCAGGTGAGGAAGCTGGAATTTCTCATTGGCATGTGGCCTGTGCAGCCTTGAGCTGTCACTGGAGTGTGAAGCACCTGGGACCTCAGGGTGCATTGTAGGCTGTGGGAGGCTGGAGGAATCATAGTGAGAAGAGGCAGCGGGAACGAAGGGGCTCACAAACAGTTGTCACTCATGCGAGCCCAGGACCTCCCACAATGGAGTGAGGACAGCGAAGGCTCGGTGCAAGCGCTGTGTGCACGTTCCAGGAGCCGTGGGTGTCCCACTGGAGGTGTGCAGTGGCAGTACCGGGGAGAGGCCGTGGAAAGGCTGGGTGTCCTGGTGGAGGGGGACAATGAAATCCTTGGGGCATCAGCAGGGACCTGGGCTGCAAGCCCAGCAGTGAGCAGTGGAGTGAGAACACCCCAGCTCCGGAGGGCCCACCGCAGTGCTGGCCTTTCGGTCCCTGGGTGCCCAGTGTGATCAGGGGCAGCGGCCACTCAGGGAGTTACAGTGGCTGTGGGCATTGGGAGGTGTGGGATGTCATAGGAGAGTGTGGGCAGTGGCAGGTCTGAAAGTGTCACTGAAACAGGAATTTTGGGGGTGAAAAACACAGGTTTAGGAAATTTTAGAAATTAGGGGACCGTGGAGGAAGCACAGGGCTGCAGAGCAGCAGAAGGTGTATTTCCATAGAATGGGGGAGCTGAAAAGCTGCAACAGGTGCATTTCTGTAGAATGAGGGAGCTGGGGACAGCAAAAGGCCTATGTTTACAAAACAAAGGGAAGGAAGCCCTTCAGCCAGAAGGAGAAGAAGAAAGCCCAGGGGGAAAAGGAAAACAATAAGGAAGTGGGGGGAGAACCTCACATGTCCCTTGTGAGGTTCGACCTTTGATCTCACGAGTTGCTATGGTAACAAGTCTAAGGGAGTAGTGGCCAGTCAGAGGGGACTTCAGGGCACCGGGATCTGCAGCCTTTATAAGCCACAGGGAGAAGGGACTCCCGCCACGTGGAGTCTGTACTTGTTCTTCAGTAAATCACCACCTTTGCTCTACCACCTTCCGTCAGTGGATTCATTCTTCGAGTCCGGGAACCAGTCTGCCCAGGGGAACACGGCGTGGCCAGTCCAAAACTCCCGCTTCATCACAGTTGTGAGTGGGCAGTGAGGCCCCTGTGTGGTCGCCGGGGCAGTGGCCCGGGACGATGGTGGCTCCACTGGAGCTGGAATGCTGGGTGCATGGCAGGACCCTGGGGTTGCCCCATTGGAGAGTGCGCAGTGGGAGGGGGTGTGGGGTGCGTGAGCTCAGGTGGGGGCCCAGGGCAGAGGGGCATGGAGGCCGGGCTGCGTCTCTTGGGGCTCCCAGGTGCCGCCCCCACCACATTCGGGGATACCACCTGAGCGCTCCCCATCGCCTCTGAACTGGGAGGCTAAGCGGCCTCGGGCCTGGTTTGTGCGTGAGTGGGAGGCCGCCTGGGAGTACCGGTGCTGTAACCTTTTTGCCCCAGAGATGGCCTCCCCCCCATCCCTGTCACAGCCCCCAGGCCTGGGGCCCCTCCCCCCGCATCCCTGTCACAGCCCAGGCCTGGGGCCGCACCCCGGTGCCCAAGGGTCTTGTTCCGGAGAATTTCCCCGCCAGGGACTGTGCTAACTGTTGCAGGCACCACCCAGCCCCTCTTGCCATCCTGATACTGTCATCTGACCTCCCAAGTAGCTGTGAGCCCTGCCAGGGAACAAAAGGGGGCCCAGTGGGATCTCGGGCTCCTGCCTGTGCCTCCAGGGCTTCCAATGCTGCTCTCACCTGGATAGAGTCAATCCACCACCCTCCCCAGGCACAGTGCGTCCCAGGGCCTCCTCAGCCTGTGCTGGGAGCATGTGCCCTGTGGCTGCAGGCACTGAGCCTGAGCTGTGGGGGTGGGGACGGCAGGTCTGCTTGTGTTCCTGACTTTTTCTTCCTGTGACTGTGACCCTGAAAGTCTCTGTGGGACCCGGAGCCCAAGCTTCCCTCTGCCCCACAGTGAGTCAGGGGTCGTCCCACAGAGCAGGGCCCTGGAAAGGGCCAGAAAAGGCAAACAGTGGAGGAGAGATTGGGATCAAGAGCTATGGATGACTTAGGGTCACCCGAGAAACAACCAATGGGATGGATTGCTATTTTTATCATCTCTGTCTTACCCTCTCTCTCTCTGACACATCTCTCTCTCACACACACACACACCATTTTTAAGAGTTTTACAAAAATTGTTTCACATGATTTAAAAACCCGTCAAGTTCAAATATGCAGTAGCGTATGGCAGGCCACAGACAGAGAGAAGGACACAGCATGTTATTTCATTCTGCAGGCAACTTGCCGGCGAATTCCCATCCTGGAGAGGTTAGTTTTTGAACTATCGAGGCACGCTGCTGATCTCCTAATTCCCACCGACATGTATGGTGATCTTGAAGCATCCATCTTATATAAAAACTGCTGTTTGAAAGTTTAACCCTGCTATTTGGCTTCTGTAAATTCTTGCTTGCTAACACTACTCCCACTTTAGAGAGGCCATGAAACCTTCCCCAGACAAGGTTATCAGTGCTGGCGCCAGGCCAGGCCTCTGGTTAAGGTCTCAAGGCCCCAGCATATGCGGGCTCTTTAAGAACTTGGAAAAGGGGCCGGAAACACCCCATATTTGGGAGACATTTTAAGGTAAAAACATAAATAGGGAAAATTCCTGCATGTTGGGGCCCAGAATTTGAGAGACATTCTCCTCTGGACCCGCACGTAATAAAAGTAACTCCATCTCTCTAAGTAGTGCTTTGTTCTTCGGTTTTCTGTAACATTATTGGTTCCCTGAACCGAGGAACAACTGTGCTTGGCCTTTTTGGCCTCCAGTGAATGGGCCGGGTTTGGGGCCCAGGGAGCCGGATAGGCCTCTGGGAGGTGCCGCTCTGCTGATTTAGCAGAATTGAACCGGGGGACTCCGGGCGCTCCCGGACCTCAGCCCAGGACCCGGCTGGCATCTGGAGAGAGTGGACGGACACTTCTGGACCTGTGGACAGAATCTGTAAGGTAGGGGCCCTGTCAGTTCAGCCCACTCCAAGTGAGTGGAAGGGGGAGCTTGATCACCTCCCCGGAAGCCATATGGCTTCCTCAGGCAAATTAATCAGGAGTCAGGAATCAGGTGACAGTTTAAACTCGGGGTAAATATCTGGTAGAAGTCAAAAACTCGGACTAGCTAGTATATAAATGTGGGACTCTGGAGGTGAATGAATTCAGATTCGATTTGGGGGACTAGCCAATCTGCTACCGAGAAGGGGGACTGGACGCAGTCTTAACTCCTCCAGTAGGTTCTCACCAAGATGTTGGTTGAGAATTCTGTTCTGGGGCGAGGGTGCCGGGAGTGCCCCCAAGCCGGTCTGGGGAGTTGGGCATTGTTTTGTTTATCTGCTCAGCTCCAGTTCGGGCTGGTCTACTGAGAGAGTGTGAGTATGGATGTTTGTCTGTCTTGGCATAATTATCTGCTCATTAACTGCTCTGTGTGAAGCAAAAGCTACTTTGATTTATTCTGCATTTCTGTTGATTCATCTGGCTAAAATGTTTTATTTATTAAAGGCTGAACCTGTAATGGTCTGCAAACATCTTAAGCAGCGCTGCTGAGTTATTTTTCTCAGAGATGTTTGCTCTCTATCACGGTGGGAGGGAATCAGCCCACTTAGCTAATAAAAATTTCTAATTTTGTATAAGTAAGGGTTTCAGTTTGCTCTGCTTTGTGAATTTGCTGTATTAAATTGAAATGTTAAAGTCCTTGGGTTAATTTAAAGGTATAAATTTGTGGCATTTCAAAGAACAAAGAACTTTTATTTATGGCTTTCTTATCTCTTTTGGTGATCGGAGACTTCCAGGGGCAGGGCTTACAGCTCCGCAGGGCGGAGAGATTTACAGGCCCTGTCCCTGCCTGTGACATCATAGTCCAACGTGAGCCACCTGAGGCGGAACTAAGGCTGAAGTTATTATTAACTATCTATGGACCCCCGATTCTAATAGCATCTGTAACTGGATTAAAGATCTTTTCTTTCAGGAGGCCATCCAGGCTTTCAGTTCACAAGAAATCTCCCTACACACCCTTATCTTCCTCCTCCCTATCTTTCCAGGCTGACTAAGAGTCATTTTTCTCCACAGGTCGGACCTCAGCCTTTGAAAGGGAGGACTACTACAGCGGTAGTCTGTAGTTTTCTCTGAAACTCCCACTGTTTCTATTTCCCCCCTCTGTAGGAATTGTTTTGCTCTGAATCAAAATCGGGAAGAGAGACAAGCAACTGGACTGGGGGACGGGACAGAGGGGGCGGGGGGGTTGCCGGCAGTTAATTATGAAGCAGGGAGAGATAGGTTTTTGTTGATTTTACTGGCTGCAGACCGCTCTGCTGGCGTAGGGGTATGGTCCAGGTGTCTGATAAGAACTTCACTAGATTCAAAGTTGCAAGTTTTCTGCAAACATAATTAATCTAGCTGCCCTGGTGATTTAAAGCTGGTTGCTAAGCAGACTCATCCCCCGAGAGCCAGGTGAAAGAAGGGGGTGAGGGGGGCTGGATGCCTGAGCTGCCTGCAGTGGCCCTGGAAGAAGTCTCAGCAGCAGCGAGAAAAGCAGGGGACAGCAGACATTTACCTGACACTAGAGCTGCCCCGCTGCTGCCCAGTGAGGAATGAGTGTTTTACAACAAGCAATACAAGACTTGGGCCTTTGGCTTGCTGGCTGCAGCAGTAAAACCAGAAGCCAGTGACTGCTACTGGCCTTCCTGCAGCCCCAGGAATAGAGCAGCAGGCCCGGGAGCTGTGAAAGCAGCAGATAGAGCTAGTGAAAGCTCCCTGTTTGCAAATGTACTGAAAGGGTTCAGTACCTGTTGCTGCTGGAAGAGGAGGGGCTGAGATCCCCTTCCAGTGCACTCCCTTGGGAGAGGCCTGGTCCCTGCTCTGCCACAAAGGGGACTGGCGGGAAGACAAGGGGTCTAATACCCAAGCCACTGCCACAGAAGCGCTTTCCAATGTGCAAAGCTGTTTCTAACTGCAACTCTGGCTGTTTTGGACTGGCAGCTTAAAGTCAAAGAGCAAAGGAAAGGCACTCTCCCTGGACCAGGGAGGCTTCAGGACTTTGAGATTCTCCAGGAGAGGAGGAATCTGACTGAGGGATGGCAGAGACCCTGTTGGGTTAGAAGGACCTAAGGCCACATGTTAAACTTATAAATTACGGCTTTCTAGGCAGATGTCCAAGCCCAGTTATGTAGGGGTTAAGCTGCCTGTTTACAGCAAAATAACTTTCTCCTGTGTCAGAATAAAATTTAGGGAAATTAGACAGGCTGTGTTTGTGGCTAGAAAGAAGAACTGGCCACCATGCACAGCCCTGACAGTGACCTGCAGAAAGCTGTATAATAGATTTAGATGATACCCGTGTCTTCATGGACATGACTCCAGAAAGACAAGGACAATTTTGCTTTGTGTAGGAAGGTCAAGAATAGACTTTAGTCACCTCCCTAAGATATTTGTATAGCCCTACCATATGTCATATATGGTAGCAGAAGATTTGGCTACCTAAGGTGGCCACAGTGCCAATGTTACTGTAGTCTTGCAGGCCTGTGTGACCATGCCCATGTCAGGGGTGGCACAAACCTCAACTTTAGGAAACTGGGAAAGGCCTGTTTGGAACAGAGGGAAGTGGTGAGTACCAGCCCTTTGTTACAGGAATTACAGACCCCGTGAGGTCCTGTGACATGTGAGACCCTGTAAAGCAATAAAGCTCCCTTAGTCCTTTCTCAGAGAGCATGTCACCCCTCCCAGAGACCATATGAAATTTTAAGGACAAGTCAAGTAGGGGGAACCCTACTACAAGGACAGCTATAATCGTCTACTTGAATATACACACATTTTGAATTTCTTCTTGCCATTTGAAGACAGTTATATATTACTCTGAAGAATCCATAGAAAGGACTGACAAGGAAAATCAGAAAATCTTAAAGCAGGTCAGTATATTTTTCTCCTTATATAATTCCTCTGAAATTTGGCAATGCTTAATAAATCATGGCAATACATTTCTTTGTGTAAATTCAATAAGATCGGTTTCTAATAGTGGTTTTATTGACCGGAAACATTGACTGGAGTGTCATGTTTTAAAGAGCCCTGTCTGAACTCTGAAGACTTGAAGCCAATAAGAGTGCCAGGGAAAAGCCTGGTATCCTGCTTGGGAGCCCTGAAAATGGCTGGCGCTGGAGCATCAGGCCCATGCCCTACCATCACTGGCGGTTGGTCAGAGTAGAAGGGGAGCAAGAGGACGCCTCTGCGTCCCTGTGGAACCCCCAAGCACTTTAGGCTGCAATGAGTAGGAGGGCTACTGAGATGGGCCTTAAAACCTAGAGCGTGGGCCCAGGTGGAGTCACTGCAGGTGAGGGATTCACCTAACTCAGCAGATACTGCAGGCAGGCCGGACGGCAGCTGGATGGCTTGGCTTCCTGGCCCTACGGGGCACAATAAGATTCAATCATGAAATTCCAGCAAAGATAGTCAGTTACCATTCTTATTGTGTTTATGCAAACAATCAGGCCAAATTAAATACAATAGGTAAATTAGTGTATATCTGGCTCTTTTGATAAACATAGAGGTAATTTTGAGGAGAAAAATTCTATTTCAATAGAGGTCATTAAAACTGAAATCTTTTCTTTCCCTTTCACCAGACCATTTGTTACAGTTTGTCTCCGCCAGGTCACAAGCCCACCTCCTTCTGTGCCCAGGCCTCATCGTCCCTCTGACAGACAGTAAGGACCTCTTGGCTCTGAGAGAAAATTCCGTCCCTCCTCAGCACAAAGCAGCTACAGAAGAAATTCAATGTCCATTTTCCCTAAAAGAATTCAGAGCCAGGATCCTTGAGGTAATATATTAGGCAGTTAGACAGACATGAGCAGGGCAGGGACAATGGGCCAACTAGTGCTACAAGATGTAACTAAGTCTTTCCACCTCTATGTATGTGAGACAAGGGGCATGGGCAAAGAGGTACTCACCAAAGTCTCAGCCCCTAGCAAAGGCTGGTAGCCTATTTGTCCAAAAGACTTGACCCCTTTGCATTTGGGTGACCTACTTGCCTCTGAGCGGTAGCAGTCAGATCTATGCTTATTAAAAAAGCATGTAAGTTAACCCTAGGGCAGTAACTAATCCTAACTGCCCCACATGAGGTCGAGGTTTTACTCCAGAACACACTAGAGCATTGGATGTCAAACACTCGAGTCACCCAGTTTCAGGCTCTCTGGTGGACAAAAGAAAAATCAGTAACAATGTATACTGATAGCAGGTACGCATTTACAACAAGGTAAGGGTTCTCCACAGAAGCAAGAGGGAACCGGGCCACAGATGAAGCTGCCCAGGAGGCTGCCCTAAAACCAGTGGGGCCTCTACAGATTCTAGTGACTCTTCCAGATCCTGACCTACCCAATCTAGAAAAGCTAAAATACATAACCAGTCTTTATTCAAGTTCTTACAGGCTTTACAGTCTACCCAGGAAGCAATCCAGAAGCACATCTGAGACGCTCTGCCTGTACCAACTTCTGGTCCAGTTCATCCCTTCCACCCTGGTGACTCTGTTTGGATAAAGAAATTTGCCACACAAGGACTGACTCCTACCTGGAAAGGACCACCTCCATGGCAGTCAAGGTCAACGGAATCCCAACGTGGCTTCATCACACCTGGCTTAAGACAGCCCAGGAAAAATTGAGAGTCCAGGACTCTTCGGACTCTCTAAAGATTACTCCTGGCCCTCATTCCGGGCCCTTATCTTATAAGCAGGCCCACTAACTTTATTAGGCAGAAAATTAAGATTATAGTCCTCAGGGGTAAATATAACTACAATGACTAAGAGTCAATGATTTGACTCACGTACATAAAACCAGTGGGGGTGAAGCATCCATCTTATATAAATACTGCTGTTTGAAAGTTTAACCCTGCTATTTGGCTTCTGTAAATTCTTGCTTGCTAAAACTACTCCCACTTCAGAGAGGCCATGAAACCTTCCCCAGACAAGGTTATCAGTGTTGGCGCCAGGCCAGGCCTCTGGTTGAGGTCTCAAGGCCCCAGCACATACGGGCTCTTAAGAACTTGCAAAAGGGGCCGGAAACACCCCATATTTGGGAGACAAAGAAGGTAAAAACATATAAATAGGGAAAATTCCTACATGTTGGGGCCCAGAATTTGAGAGACATTTTCCTCTGGACCTGCGCGTAATAAATGTAACTCCATCTCTCTAAGTATTGCTTTGTTCTTCTTCAGTTTTCTGTAACAATCTCTGCATCAGTCTAATTATTAAATTATTAAGTGAGGTAAACAGACACAGACACAACCAGAGTGAACCCTTAACAAGAGTCTGAGAGCAGGGGCTGCGTCCACTCCCACAGGGCAGGCGCCGTCACAGCACCTGGGGCTCTGGCCGTGGGAGGGAGTTGGGGGAAGCACTGTGCTGAGTTCAGGGCTAAGGGCAGCTTCCAGGTGCCTCCATGTGTCCTGCAATCCCCTTGTCCTTGTGACCTCCAACACGACCCAGGTGGGTCTCCGCGATGCACATGTTCAGGCAGCGCCACCCAGCTCTGCCCCCTGCAGGGTGGGCCCTGCCCTCTGCACGGGGCCCTGCAGCCTCTGTCCTGGGCTGTGACCCAGGAACGAAGGCCCAGACCTGTTGCCTGGAGAGGCGGCACTGGGGACAACGCTGGGATCCTGACACAGCAGCACCGCTGTTCACTCAGCACGCCTCTGGGCCCACGAAATGCACACCCTCTTGGGATGCGGGTCCTGGTTCTGGTCTCCATGTCGCCTCCAGCAGAAGCTCCTGCTTACAGCTTATGGAGGAAGCTACACAGCATTGCCCGGCAAAGCACAGGCCCACGCAAATGTGAGGCCACCTCCGGGTGCCCCCAAACAGTACTAATTGAGGGTTGACTATTACTGTCTTAAAATTCTTATATGAAGTGAGGACAGGAGAAACGAGTCGGTAGCTCATCTTTTTACTGTTTTCTCACCCAGACCTCACACAGGTAGCGTCAGTGCTTGCTTCTCAGCTGGAGTGTGTTCAGATCTGGGGCTTTCACACCATTGTCTCTCCTTTTTGAAGTCCCCATCTCATTTCCCCTTTCCCTGCAGTCTCACATGTGTGTTCTGACTTCTCCAGCGAACTGAACTGTGGCCAAGGGGAGAGGGAGCACCAAACCCTGCTTCCTGCTCTCACTTGTGTTTATACGTCTTGCCTCCAGACTGTGCTGACTCCTCTTCGGCCGGTGCTTTCAGGGCTCAGGATCGACAGCGTGTATAAGAGAGGAAGCAGCACCGCAAAGATGAGCGGGTGGCCTGGCAACAAAAGCAACCAAACAGCAGCCGCAGGAACTCGGACCTGGAAGGTCTGCCCGCAGCCATGCCAGATGGAGCCCGGGCTTCACGTCTGGCAAAAATGCTTCCCAAGACTCTCTGAGGTCCTGTCACCAAATGGGCTGAGCATTAGGGCCTGACGTGGGGAGACCTCGGCAATGTTCCACGTCAGTGAAGCGTGAGGACAGAGCCTGTCTGCCTCCGGCTGCTCCCTGCACTCCGCCATCACTCCTGCACCCACCCTGTGACCACGCTGAGGTCGGAAGGCTCTCCAAGCGTCTCTGCTTTGAGGGCGGCTGGAATGTTTCTCGGTGCTTGTTCTCAGCCTGGCGACCTCCCACAGGCAGACACGGTATCCTCTGGGCGCAGCTTTTTCCTGGAAGATCAATGGAATTGTCAATGGGAGGCTGATGCCAAAGCTCAGGAGGTAAGAGACTAACGTCTCTTTGTAAACGAAAAACAACATGGCTGCAACTCCTGTTCCCTGTCTGCACCCACCCCTGCCTGTTGCTGGTTCTCTCTGTCTCTGTGGCCACAGGCGGGCGTGTTTCCTCTGATTTCCTTGCTCTGTGAACACCTGCTCATTGTGAGCCCCTGCCCTCAGCCAACAGGCTCCCGGGTAAAGACAGTCCTTCCTGCAGAAACAGGAAGCCAGTGGAAAGGCGGCTCTGAGAGCCACAGGCAGCAAATTCCCTGCTGGCAAGGAGTCACCTTGACGCTTGCGGACCCATGTTCTCAGTATCGTGTGTTCCTGGTCTCATGGCTGTGTCAGCATTGCAATGCATGGCCCTCTATCCAGAGAAGGAGAAATCTGTGACCGTTAAGGAGGGCACCTGCCTTAGGCTTGTCAGTTCCCTAGAATTTTCTGGAAATGAAAGATGAAGGCTTCGTAACATGAATTGGGAGTAAAACATGACAGTTTAGTAAATGTAACAAATTTTAATGAACCAAATAAATAGACAAGTGGGGATCTGCTGTGGGGTGAATAAGTGCATTTGTTTTACTGTCATCCTTTTGGAGTGACCTCGGTGGAATGGTGGTGTAAGGGTGTATGTTTTTCCCTCCCCCTGAAATATCAACAAGTTAGCAATATATAATTCAATAGAGATCCCTGCTCACACAGAGGCATGCCTGAGAGACCTGCACAATGACACATGTGAAGGTGGGCTCCCGGGAGGGAATGAATGGGGAGATGAGAAAAGAGAAAAGCACAGGTGGCCCACACAGGCAGCCCTGCAGGGGAGCTAGTGGCTGGGCTGGGAAAGGGGAGGAAACGCAGTAGCAGGAAATTCCTTCGGTGGGGGGCGGGGGGGGGGGGGGGAGGTCCAGCAGGGCGGGCTGCAAGCAGCGAGAGAGTGACAGTGTCTGAGTGGGCAGCCGCCTGGCAGAGCACGGGGTTCCCCCATGCAGCTCCCCACTGTAGGGCTGGGCGGTGGCGTCTCAGAGAAACGGACCACAGAGCCCTGCTGCTGCTCGAGCTCCCCAAACTCCCCTCCCACTGCCCCGGGCTCGGGCTCAGGAGCATGTGGTCTGTAAAGCAAGAGCTGCTGAGGCAGAACCCTGTTTCCCTGTGACTGAGCCCCAAGAGGGGTGCTTGGGGGGGACCCGTGGAGGTCAGGGGTCGCCATTAAGGTGAGAGCAACACAAACCCCACCCCCAGGCGGCACAGCTGCACTTTTATGGAAGTTGAGCCGGTTCAGCACTGGGAGACCACAGAGGTAAAAATCTGTGCATCTATTGGAAAATAGCAGAAAGGCCTCTTCAGAAATAGACGCATAAGGAAAGGAGGACAGCAAACACCATGAAGAACCACAGTAATGAAGATAACCAGAAAGAAAATGAAAAATATCCAGAGAGCAGGGTGGAACTCATGGAAATATGTAATATAAATGACAGAGATTTTAAGACTGCAGTTCTGAAAATACTCAGTGAGATGTAAGAAAATACAAACAGGCAATTCAGTGCACTTAAGAAACAAATCAATGAACAAAACAAGGAAATTGAAACTTTAAAAGAGAAACAATCAAAAATCCTGGAAACGAAGCATGCAATTAAGGAGATTAAGAGGGAACTACTGAGCTAAAGCGATCAGACAAGAAAAAATAAAAAGCATCTAAATTGGAAAAAAAAACCTGTCATTATTCGCAGATGACATGATATTGTACATAGAAAACCCCAAAAACTTCATCAAAAAACTACTAGACTTAATAAATGAACTTGGCAATGTAGCAGGATACAAAATTAACACCCAGAAGTCTATGGCTTTTTTATACACCGATAATGAGCTGACAAAAAAAGAAACTAAAAACACAATCCCATTTACCATCGCACCAAAAAAATTAAGATACCTAGGAATAAACTTAACTAAGGAGGTAAGAGACCAGTACTTGGAAAACTATAGGATATTGAAAAAAGAGAGAGAGGAAGACATAAACTGTAGGGAGCGGCTATAGGGTTAAGCCTCAGACTGACCTGTGGCAAAGCCACAAATAAGTCCCAGCTTAGAGGGCACAACTCTCTTAGCATAATTAAGCTTGACCTTATCACACTCCCTAGATCCTATCTGGGTAGCTAATGGGCTGTGGGAGGTGCAGCAAGTGCTGCCAAAACAAGTGAAACTCACAAGAACACTGTAACTATGGTGACCACTTCCTTGTTTACCTCTGGCTATAAAATAAAGCATCAGCTTGCCTCTTGGTCTCTCTCAGGCATTGGAGATCCACCTAGACCCAGCTTATTCTCTTTGTCTGTCTTTTCTTTGATCCTTCACAGTCCCCCCTCAGGCTCACCGAACCCTTGGCTGTGCTGGCCCGGCACAATAAACAAGTGGAAAAATATACTGTGTTCATGGATTGGTAGAATCAACATCATTAAAATATCTATACTACCTAAAGCAACTTATAGATTCAATGCAATCCCCATTAAAATATCAACAGCATATTTCACAGACCTAGAACAAATGCTCCAAAAATTCATATGTAATAAAATGACTCGAATAGCCACAGCAATCCTGAGAAAGAAGAAGAAAGTAGGAGGGATCACAATATCAGATACCAAGCTATATTACAAAGCCACAGTTCTCAAAACTGCCTGGTACTGGCATAAGAACAGACATATAGACCAATGGAACAGAATGGAGAACCCAGAAATCGACCCAAGCCATTATGCTCAATTAATATTTGACAAAGGAGGCAAGAGCATACAATGAAATCAAGACAGTCTCTTCAATAAATGGTGCTGGGAAAATTGGAAGGGTTCATGCCAAAAAAAAATGCAACTAAACCACTAATTTACACCATACACAAAAATGAACTCAAAATGGATAAAGGACTTAAATGTAAGATGGGAAACAATAAAAATCTTAGAAGAACCCATAGCAGCAAAATATCAGATACATGTCGTAGCCATATCTTTACCGATGCAGTTCCTAGGGCAATGGAGACTAAGGAGAAAATGAACAAATGGGACTACATCCAAATAAAAAGCTTCTGCACAGCAAAAGAAACCATCAACAAAACAACAAGAAAGCCTACTGCATGGGAAAACATATTTGCCAATGTTAAGGGCATAATCTCCAAAATTTACCAGGAACTCATACAACTTAACAAAAGGAAGATAAATAATCAAATAACAATGGGCAAAGGACCCAAATAGACACTTTTCCAAAGTGAACATACAGAAGGCCGAGAGACATATGAAAACAAGTTCAAAGTCACTAATCATCTGAGAGATGCAAATTAAAACAACAATGAGGTACCATCTCACACCTGTCAGAACAGCTATCATCAATAAATCAACAAACTGCAAGTGCTGGTGAGGATGCGGAGAAACAGGAACCCTCTTGCACTGCTGGTGGGAATGCAGACTGGTGCAGCCACTGTGGAGAACAGTATGGAGTTTCCTGAAAAAACTGAAAATGGAACTCCCATTTGACCCAGTCATCCCACTTCTAGGAATATATCCCAAGAAACCAGAAACACCAATCAGAAAGGACATATGCACCCCTATGTTCATAGCAGCACCATTTACAATAGCTAAGATTTGGAATCAGCCTAAGTGCCCATCAGCAGATGAGTGGAGTAGAAAAAAATAACAAATACATTCAAGTTGCAGGATACAAAATCAATGTACAAAAACCCATTGCCTGTCTGTACACTAATGTTACTGGGAACCTCCGGGTGGGCTCGGGTTGCCTGCCGCTGTGTCCAGTAACAAAGGCAGGGTTGGATCATATTATGTGTTTATTGAGGAGGCTAGCCAACCAAGAAGACAGGGTGCTTACAAGCATCAAATTCTGCCTTCCAGCAGGTGCAGGGACAGGATTACATAGGGGGAGGGGCTAGGGTGCAATGTGCAGTCCGGGGGGTCCGAAGATGTCAGCTATTGTCCTTAGTCATCAGGTGATGAGATGATGTTTTGATTCCAGGTGGGTCGTCTGACCATGCTGACCGGTTCTGCTTGCTGGATTCACAGCTGAGTCACCTGCTCAATCACTTCGCACAGGCCTTGGAAAGGAAACTTGAAGAAAAGCTTAACCCCCTATGCACATAAGTATATGTGTTCTAAGATTTAAAATAATATGATTACTTTCCAGTTTAATTCAGGTACTCTAACTATTACACAGAGTATAAGTCCCCCCGTTACTAACAACAGAACTTCAGATAAAGAAATGAAAAAAACATCATTTTGCAATTGCAAACAAAAGAATAAAATACCAAGGAATAAACTTAACAAAGAAAGTGAAAATTACAAAGCATTATTAAAAGAGATTGAAAAAGACACAACAAAATGGAAAAATATCCTATATTCAAGGATTAGAATTAACATAGTTAAACTATCAATATTATCCAAAACAATATACAGATTTAATGCATTCCCCACCAAAATCCCAATGTCATTTTTTAAAGAGAAAGAATGAGAAATCATCAAATTTGTATGGAACCACAAAAGACCCCAAATAGCCAAAGCAATCCTGAGAAAAAAGAACTGACTTCAAATTATACTACAGAGCAAGATCATCAAAACAGCATGGTATCGGCAGAGAAACAGACACACAGATCAATGGAACAGAACAGAGTCCAGCTACAAAACCACAGGTTAATTTTCAACAAAAGAGCCAGAAACACTCAATGGGGTAAAGGTAGTCTCTTCAATAAATGGTGCTGAGAAAATAGAAAGCCATATGCAAACAAATGAAACTGGATTAGTTTGTCCCCATGTACAAAAATCAATTCAAAATGGATCAAAGACCTAAATATAAGACCCGAAACAATAAGTTACATAGAAGAAAATATAGGTACCAGACTTACAGACCTTGGTCATAGAAGACAATTTATTAACGTGATCCCAAAGGCAAGGGAAGTAAAGTAACAAATAAACAAATGGGACTATATCAAACTCAAACGCTTCTGCACAGCAAAAGAAACGGACAACAAAACATAGAGGCAGCCAACCATATGGGAGATGACATTTGCAAACAGTAGCTCCGACAAAGGTTTAATTTTCAAAATATATAAAGAATTCGTAAAACTCAATACCAAAAACCCAATCAAAAGGTGAGCAGAGGACCTGAAAATACACCACTCCCAAGAAGACATACAGACAATATGGATGTTCAACCTCACTTGCAATTAGGAAAATGCAAATCAAAACTACATTGAGATGCCACCTCACACCTGTTAGAGTGGCCATTATCAACAAGACAAGCAATAACCGTGTTGGAGAGGCTGTGGAGAAAAGGGAACTCTCATCCTCTGGTGGTGGGAATGTAGATGGTGCAGCCACTGTGGAAAGCAGCCTGGAGAGTCCTCAAAAAATTAAGAATAGAGCTACCGTACGACCCAGCAATCCCTCTCCTGGGAATACACCGAAACCCTCAAAATCATGCCCTCGCCAAGATACATGCACCCCGGTGTCCACTGGAGCATTTTTCATGGTGGCCAAGACATGGAAACAAGCAAAGTGTCCACGACAGAGGACTGGGTATAGAAGCTGTGGTCCATCTACACAATGGAGTACTGCTCAGCCTAAGAAAGGATGAAACAGCTCCATGTGCAACACCACGGGTGGACCTTGAGAACATATGCTAAGTGAAATAAGTCAGACAGAAAAAACTAAAATTTCACTCATATCCTATATAATAAAGAGGTAATATGCAAATTAACCCTGACACCCTCACAAGATGGCTGCCTACAACCAGGCCAAGCAGGGGTGTTAGTGAGGAACGACCAAACGGCTGAACAAGCAGGCTGCAGGCTGTGTGGGGTGACCAGGCCGGCAGGGGGGGCAAGTTAGGGGCGATCAGGCCAGCACACGGGGGCAGTGAGGGGCGATCAGGACAGCAAGGGAGGGGGCAGTTGTGGGTGACCTGGCCGGCAGTGGGGGGTAGTTAGTGGCAACCAGGCCAGCAGGGGAGGCAGTTAGGGGTGATCAGGCCAGCACGCAGAGGCAGTGAGGGGTGATCAGGCCGGCAAGTGGGGGGGGCAGTTAGGGGCAACCAGGCAGGCAGACAGGTGAGGGATTAGGAGCCAGCGGTCCAGGATTATGAGAGGGATGTCCGATTGGAGAGGGTGCAGGCTGGGCTGAGGGAACGCCCTCCCCTCACCCCGTGCACAAATTTCATGCACCGAGCCACTAGTTTTAAATAACTGCTCAAGAAAATTTTGGTTACTTTCAATCACCATTCCTGGTTTATAAAAGTAAATATAAAAAAAGGAATAAAGAAGACTTTTAAAAATTCTTAGAGACTTTATATCTTTAAAGAGCAGCTTTGTTCTTACACGAGAAATAATATAATAGTTTCCATTTTAAACTTGGGCCATACATGGTAGCTTCTGACAAAGCCAATGTGATGGAATTGACCTTGGAGATGTCAAATTGTTGGGGAACATAAAAATACATTTGGTGGGGGCGGGGCTAGCCATCTGAATCTGTCCAGTAACCTGCCTTCTAATGCACATTCTTGCTAACCAATAATTAACTCACTGCCCCTTCCTTAATTATCTGGTCTTGCCAAGACCTATTTACCCAAATACTCCCATTTTACAGACGCCATAAACCATGAACCGCACACAACCCCCAGAGGGGGTTATCAGCGCTGGCGCCAGGCCAGGCCTTTAGGTGTGATCTCACGTCCCCCATCCAAACACATGTGGCTTTTTGCAGAGCCCGAGAAAGGTCCGGAAGTCTGATCAATATTTGGGGAACAAAGAAACCAAAGGGTATAATGGGAAAGCTTGCTCCATATTCAACGGACGCAGGATTTGGAGAACTGACCCCCGAGTCACGGTGCTAGTACAGGTGAAACATCTGGAAATAAATGGGTTTGTCCTGAATCTCCGAGTACTCCTGTGTATTTTTTGGTCACCTAGTAAATTCTGTAACAAAATTAATAATAAAATAAAAAAGCTGTGGGACATTTATACCGTGGAATACAGTAAAAAAGAGGGATCTTGCCCTAGCTGGTTTGGCTCAGTGGATAGAGCATCAGCCTGCGGACCAAAGGGTCCTGGGTTCAATTCTGGTCAAGGGCATGTACCTTGGTTGCAGGCTCCTTCCTAGCCCCGGCCCTGGTCAGGGCTTGTGCAGGAGGCAACCAATCGATGTGTTGCTCTCACATTGATGTTTCTCTCTGTTTTCCCTCTCCCTTCCACTCTCCCTGAAAGTCAATGGAAAAATATCCTCAATTAAGGACTAACAAAAGAAAGAAAAAAGTAAGAGGGATCTCTAATCCTTTGGGACAGTATGGATGGACTTAGAAAGTATTATGCTAAGTTAAATAAGCCAACTGAGAGACAAATACCACATGATCTCACTTATTTGTGGAATCCAATGAACAAAATGAATTGACCAACCAAATAAGACCGGAAGCAGGAAGGCATGAAACAGACTGACGAACCTCGATGTGGGGTTGGGGGATGAGAGGAGATAAACTCAAGAACTTACATACTTCTATGCAGAGCCCATGGACACGGGCGATAGGGGGGGTTGGTAGGGGCTGGGAGGAGGGGGATAAAGGGAGGAAATGGGAGATATCTGTAAATACTATCAACAATAAAATTATGCTTAAATGCAAAAATAAAAATAAAGAATATAAAAATATTTAAAAATGAGAAATAAATTAAAATTTTTAAATATAGAAACTATCATGTACAGAGAACTAGCGAGTGTACTGAAAATTCATCAGGACGAATACACATACTATCGAGTTCACAATAAAAAATTGTATATCATTTTAAAAGTAGCTCAAAATGTGTATTATTCTTGTCTCCGTATGAAAAATGCGTAAACGTGGGTCTTATCTGCAGAAAACAACGTTCAGCAAGTGAGAGAGAAGGCAGCTTGAGCAGTGGTGAGCGCTGTTTTCTCCTCAGAGACACGGGAGGGGCCGGCGGGGAGCGGGCCGGCGGGGCGGGGCGGGGCGGGGCGGGGCCGGCGGGGCGGGGCCAGCGGGGAGCGGGCCGGCGGGGCAGGGCGGGGCGGGGCCGGCGGGGAGCGGGCCGGCGGGGCAGGGCGGGGCGGGGCCGGCGGGGAGCGGGCCGGCGGGGCGGGGCGCGGCCGGCGGGGCGGGGCCGGCGGAGCGGGCGGAGGCGCGGCGCTTTGATCCGCTCTGTAGCCTGGATGCGCGGTTCCTTGGGATGCGTGTGAGCAGGGCTCCCGTGCACACCGTCACCGTCACCGTCACCGTCACCGTCACCGTCACCGTCGGGCTTGGCTGTGGCGACTGCCAGCTACTGCGCCACGGGAACCGGAGGCCTGGACACACGGAGCAGCCGAGCAGGCTCAGAGGCAGGGGCCGGAGGAGGTGAAGGAAAGCTGGGCAGCCTGCCTCCCCGGGCACAGGCACTAGGGCGGTGAAGGCCGGGGCAGGTGGGAAGCTGGTGCAGGGGGCCATGGCGGACATCGGTGCTCAACAATACAGATGTGAAAAAAGAACCGGTCACGTACATTTCCATCCACAGGTAGCGACCTGTTATCCTAGTGCCGGCTGCTTTCCGGGTGACGGTCAGGCGGGATCCCTGCACCTGCTTTTCAGGCCGCCCCTCTGGGCTGCGGGGATGTTTCCCGCGTGTCCGCGCAGGTGTGAGCTCTGCCTCCACCGCGCGCCGATTCCTCTGCGCTGGGCCGTCACCTCTCTGCCGCAGGGAGCCCAGCAGAGCCTCCCTCCCGGCTGCTGCTTCTGTGCCCACAGATGGAGCCCGAACTGTTTCTGCGAGAAATGGCGGCAATGGCGGCGCCGAGAGAAGTCCAAATCGCTGCTAGTATCGGTCACAAGCCATCATCCCGCACAAGACCGGCAGGCGGGTGGCCCTGGCCTCTGCGCTCTGTGTTCCCCTGCCTGTCCGCCCTCGGTCCGCACCCCGCTGTTTAAAGGACTGTGACAGGGTCTTTCAGCCGAGATTACTGTGAAAGGTAAAGAATTTTGCTTACTTTATCTTATCTGGGCAAATCCTGGACTTCTTAACTCCAGAGATTAAAAAGCAACAATGGAAAATGGTGCTTCAGGAAAAAAGCAAACCCTAGCTGAAAGAGTAAAGTTTTTTTTTACAGCTGTCTGTTTTTATCTTAACTCTCCAAGGTCTTCCCCCTCCGCCAGTGATGGGAACAAGACCCTTAAACCTGTCCCAGGAAACAGCCCTGAGCTAAGAGCAGACAGAGCAAATAGTGCTCTGACAGATAAGAAAAGCAGGATAGGAGATTACCGGATGGGACTGTTGACTGAAAACTTAGGCCCTGTCATTACACATGTTATTAACAAGCCCTGTTGGAATTTCCTGGCGGCTTTGTCCTCTTTTCCCCCCTCACATGTGTGACCCCTCCCAATGTATGATTTTTGCCTTTATAAGCCTGTAAAATTTTCTGCTCGGGGCTCAACTCAGCTCTTGCGTGAGTTACGAGTTGGGTCCCAGCGCACTGGAATAAAGCCTCTTGCTGTTTGCATCAAGTGACGCCTCCTGCGGTTGATTGGGGTTGCCGTCGATCCGTGGGATAGAGTAAGGGTCTCCCTCTGGGGGTCTTACAACTGTAAGCAGAACTACTGGGTCCTCTGCTCTGACCCTACCCCTGTGAGTAAATTACCCTCTGATAAATTCCTGTATATTCTATTTTTTAAAACCCTCACACGAGGATATTTTTCCCATTGCCTTTTAGAGAATGTGGGAGGGAGGGGGGAGGGGGGAGAGAGAGAGAAATGTGACAGAGACACATCAATTTGTTGCCTCCCACATGCGCCCTGACCAAGCCAGAGATCAAACCTGCAACCCAGGTACAAGCCCTTGACTGGGAATTGAACCCATGACCCTACAGTGCGTCAACGGACTCTCTAACCTTTGAGCAACACAGGCCAGGGCAATTCTGTCATGTTCTAGTAAATAAATAAAAACAAATAAAATGCGTTATTAATGAACAACCATATGCCAACAAGCTGTACAATGTGGGTGAAATGGACAAATTCCCCCCCCCCCAATACAATCTTCCAAAACTGAATCAGCAAGAATCAGAAAACCCAAATAGGCCAATAACAACGGAGAATATTGAAGCAGTAATCAAAAAAACTCCCAGCAAACAAAAGCCCTGGTCCAGACAGCTTCACAGAACAGTTTGCCAAACTTTCAAAGACAGCTAGCACATGTCCTCCTCAAACTATTCCAAAAACTCCAAGAGGAAGGAACGCTTCCAAACTCTTTCTATGAGGCCAGCATAATCCTAATTCCAAAATCAGATAAAGACATACAAAGAAAGAGAATTAGAGGCCAATATTGTGATGAATACAGATGCTAAAATCCTCAACAAAATATTAGCAAATTGATCAAGCAATATGTTAAAAAGATCATACACCATGACCAAGTGGGATTTATCCCGGGGATGCAAGGCTGGTACAATATTCACAAATCAATAAATGTGACATATCACGCAAACAAATTGAATGACAAAAACCACATGATCATATCAACAGACATAGGGAAAGCATTTTACAAAACCCAACACCCTTTTTTTGATAAAAACTCTCAGCAAGCCGAAACCGGTTTGGCTCAGTGGATAGAGCGTCGGCCTGCGGACTGAAGGGTCCCGGGTTCGATTCCGGTCAAGGGCATGTACCTTGGTTGCGGGCACATCCTCAGTGGTAGGTGTGCAGGAGGCAGCTGATCGATGTTTCTCTCTCATCGATGTTTCTAGCTCTCTATCCCTCTCCCTTCCTCTCTGTAAAAAAATCAATAAAATATATATTTAAAAAAACAAACAAACAAACAAAAAAAAACTCTCAGCAAAGTGGGAATAGAGGAATTATACCTCAACATAATAAAGGCCATATGACAAACCTACAGCCAAAATCATACTCAATGGGCAAAAACTGAGACTATTTCCCCTAAGAACAGGAACAAGACGGGAATGTCTGCTTTCATCACTCTTATTTAACACTAGAGGCCCGATGCACGAAATTCGTGCAAGAGCAGGCCTCCCTTCCCCCGGCTGCCAGCACCAGCTTCCCTCCGCACCCAGGACCCGGGCTTCCCTCATAGCCCCAGCTTCTTCCAGAAGGTTGTCCGGAAGGACTCCGGTCTAATTAGCATATTATGCTTTTATTATTATAGATAGTACTGGAGTGCTAACCACAGTGATCAGACAAGAAAAAAACATAAAAGGCATAAAAGTTGGCCCTGACTGGTTTGGTTCAGTGGGTAGAGCGTCGGCCTGCGGACTCAAAGGTCCCGGGTTTGATTCCGGTCAAGGGCATGTACCTTGGTTGCGGGCACATGCCCAGGAGGAGGCGGGCAGGAGGCAGCTGATCAATGTTTCTCTCTCATTGATGTTTCTAACTCTCTATCCCTCTCCCTTCCTCTCTGTAAAAAATCAATAAAATATATTTTTTAAAAAGGGATAAAAATTGGAAAGGAGAAAATAAAACTCTCATTATTCACAGATGACATGAAAACCCTAAAGAATCCACCAAAAACCTACTACACTGAATAAACAAATTCAGAAATGTAGCAGGATACAAAGTTAACACCAAGAAATTAATGGCATTTTTATTCAACAATAATAAATTCTCAGAAAGAGAAACTAATCAAACAATCCTATTTACCATTGCAACAAAAATATTAAGATACTTAGGAATAAATTTAACCAAGAAGGTAAAAGACTTGCACTCAGAAAACTATAGGATATTGAAAAAAGAGGTAGAGGAAGATATAAACATATGGAAGAATACACCATGTTCATGGATTGGTAGAATCAACACATTAAAATGTCCATACTACCCAAGGCAACCTATAGAGTCAATGCAATCCCTATTAAAATGCCAATGGCATGTTTCACAGAGCTAGAACAAATACTCCAAACATTTATATGGAACTACAAATAGCGGCAATAATCTCGAGAAAGAAGAACAAAGTTTCAGGGATCACAATACCAGATATCAAGTTATACTACAAAGCCACTGTAATCAAAACAGCCAGCTGCTGGCATAAGAGTAGGCGTATAGACAATGGAACAGAACAGAGACTGCAGAAATTAACCCAAGCCATCACACTCATTTAATATTTGACAAAGGAGGCAAGAGCATACAATGTTGTCAAGACAGTCTCTTCAATAAATGGCGTTGGGAAAGTTAGATACATGCAAAACAACAACAAGAAAAAATAAAAACACAAAAGAACTAGACCACCAACTTACACCATGCACATGAATGGATAAAAGACTGAAATAAATGTAAGCTGTGAAACCATAAAAATCTCAGTTGAAACCATAGGCAGCAAAATCTCAGACTCTCTCTCTAGTAGCAATATGTTTACCAGTGCGTCCCCTGGGGCAAAGGACAGTGAGGAGAAAGCAAACACATGGGGCCACATCAACTGAAAAGCTGCTGCACAGCAACAGAAACCACCACCACCGTGAAAAGGGAGCCCACTGCCAGGGAACAATCTGCCAATGATACACCGGATAATATCCAAAATACAGAAGGGACCCACACAAGGTAACAAAAGGAAGACAGCAGGGCCAAACGTCTGAAAAGCACGCGCTGGCCCAAGGGTTGATGTGCAGCCCATGCTCTGCACTTTAAATTTGGGGAAAATGTTGGGTCAGTGACAAAGGCTTCAGGGCAAAGCCAAGTAGACATTTAACAATGTTTCTAATGTCTGTGCAAATCATGCCATTGGATAACCTGAGTGAATGAAGCGCCAATGGCAACATTTCACTTCATTAATTTTTGACTCTGGCGCTCGCGTGTGGAATGCCGCGCATGCCTACACAGGCTTTGCTGGCGGCCTCTCCCACGGACTGAGGCGGCTGGGTGCCAGCTCTGCGGCCCCTGCGGGGACTGCATTTGGCAACAGTCTAGCCACCCAGCAAGGCAGAGGGCGGTTCTCCCGGGACAGACGCCGTGGGCGGTGCTTCTCGGTCCCCTAGGCTGAGGCGGAGAGCTGGTGGGCGGCAGCCTGTACCCCGCCAGGCAGGCAGCCCCGAGTCCCGTTCTCCCGGGGTTGGCGCTGCGCGGCTTGGGGCTCCCTCGCGGAACAGAGCGGCTTGCGCAGCAGTGGCCCGAGCTCCGTGTGCTCTCTCTGCCGGTTGGTGATGGTTGGCAATGTCCCCCCTGGGGAAGCGCACACTGGCGGACGGAGGGGCAAGCGGGGCTTTGAGCGCGCGGCTGACCGCGAGGGAGAGTGAGGAGGCAAACCTCAGCGCCTGCCTCTCCAAGGGCCCCCACCCAACCACTGACCGCCCCGACTCGGGCTTTGATCACACGCCCAGGCGCCCCAAGAACACAGACTGGCCTTAAGGAGGAGCTAGTGATCTCCAGTGTGGGGGCCGGGCCGGGGCCTAACCCTCCGCCCACACGGCTGCCCGGGAGGGCAGGGCCCTGGGAGCCTGGGGGTCTGATGAGACCGCAAGGGAAGGCTCCAGCCCAGTGCGGGGCGGGGGGTGGGGGGGCAGGCTGGGGAGCGCAGGGTTCCCGGCACCGCGGAGTTCACCCCCAGGGCAGCTCCTTCGGTCCTCAGTCCGGGGCAGTGTCCCTGGGGGCCCCCTCAAGCCCTCCAGACTGCGGCGGGGCTGCGCACCCCCAGGTTTGCAGCTTGTCTTGGGGAGCACCGGCTGCTCACTGAGCCAGAGAGGTGGGCGCTCCTGGAGCTGGGCTCCCCGGCAGCGAACGCCTCGCCCTGCACAGGTCTGGGGGACCCTGCACAGGGGTGGCTGTTGCACGCTGAGCAGAGAGGTGCGCTCCCAGCTGGCGGCGGGACCGCCACCCCGCATCAAGGAAGTTCCTTCATGGAGGACAGGCACTCCCCAGCGTGGCCGGGGACCAGACTTGGTCGCAAACTTACCAAGTGAGCGGGGTCTCCTCTGAGCCATCACCGCAGCGGGGGTGGCACTGGCTGCGGGACCTGCTCAGGGCAGCCTGGGGGCGGGGGGGGGGGGGAAGGCGGGGCGGGGGGAGGGAGGAAGGCGGGATCCTCAGGGCCCTAGGGGCTTCCGCAGCGGGGCTTCCTGGCCACACTTTGGGGCATGGAGATGCCCCATGGCTGCACCCGGCAGGCCTGGGTTCCCCTCGTGGCTCTGGCTTTCTCCCCACACGGTCTGAAGCCAGGTCCCCCCCCAGAAAGCAGCCGCAGGACTCCGGAGGGACGCTGTTTGCCAGCGGAGGGTGGGAGGGGCGCGCTGCAGGGCGCCCTCCAGAGGGAGCCTTGTCTGTGGAGCGTGGCCAGGTCCGGGTTTTTCCCCTTTTTCTTTTTGGGTTTGTTTTGGCATTTTTAAAAATATATTTTTTATTGATTTCAGAGAGGAAGGGGCTGAGAGAGGGAGAAAAACATCAGTGATGAGAGAGAATCAAGGACCGGCTGCCTCCTGCACACCCACCACTGGGGATCGCCCTGCCCGCAACCCGGGCCTGTGCCCTGACCCGGAATCCAGTCTGCAGGCCGAGGCGCTATCCACTGAGCAACCGACCAGGGCTGTTGTAGCAATTTTGGCCTCAGGGCTTGTCCATAGTGAAGGGACAGGGACTGGAGTGTTTGCAGGCGGCAGAGGAAGGAGGCAAGCGGTGAGAGAGGCTGCCACGCAGCCAGTCTTCCACCAGCACCGCACAGGCCCGCCCTGCAGCTCCAGGACCAGGCATGGCCCACCAGGAGCTCAGCGAGCAGGGGTTCCCCACCGAGCCGACTGAGGCCGCAGTAAATGCGAGAGAATGAGAGAGGCTGAGGCATTCGGAGAGAGCCCACAAAGTAAGAGGGAGTGGCTGTCGGTTAGGAGCCGGCACAACCTGACGGGAACCGAGTGGCGGGCCAGGCCTGGGGGACCTCTGGGGCCGCGGTGCTGGGCTGGGGGCCTGGGCTTGGCGGGCGGAGCACCTGAGCCTGGCGGCCAGCAGGGGCCCGACAGGCAGCAATGACGCAGAAGCCCAGTTCTGCTCAGATTTTTCCTTTTTTGTGTGAAATGTGGACTGGGGTTCTCTGGGCAGGAAATAGCCGGCTAGGGCAGCCATCAGCTGATGTGCGATCCCTTTTCACTGAAGGCTTGATGTCGCAATCTGGTCCGGGTTGGTCCGCAATGGAAGGAGGTGAGGCAAGAGGCGCTGAGAGCCTTGCTGGCCCTGAGCGGAGAACATGAAGGCGCCGTCTTTCAGCCCCGGGCTCCACGGCTCTCATTAAACTCCGACGCTCCAAACGGCCCAGGTTTCCCAGGAAGCCTGGCCTTGCCTTGAGCTCAGCAGAGCCTGGTGGTGAGTGTGCTGGCCCTGCCTCCGGGCACAGAGCACTGTGTAAAGACCATCTCTCCAGCAGACGGTGCTGGGAACACTGCACAGTACATGCAAGAGTGAAACCAGACCACCAACTCACATCGCACACAAGAATAAACTCAAAATACTAGAAGAAAACGTAGGCAGCTAAGTCTCAGACATCTCACGTAGCAGAATGTTTGTTAGTACACTGCCTAGGGTTAGAGAAACTAAGGAAAAAATAAACAAGTGGGACTACATCAAACTCAAAACTTATGCACAGCAAAATAAACCAGCATCAAAACGAAAAGGGAGCCCACTGCGTGGGAGAACGTATTTGCCAAAGATACATCTGTAAGGGGTTAATTTTTAAAAAACTAAAGTGCTCATACAAGTCAACAAAAGAGAAAAAAACAATCCAATTAAAACAGGAGCCCTGGCTGGTGTGGTTCCGTGAACAGTGTCAGCCTGTGGACTGAAGGGCACATGGCCAGGTTGCGGACTCGATCCCCAGTGCGGGGCGTGCAGGAGGCAGCTGATCAAGGATTCTCTCTCATTGCTGTTTCTCTCTCTGAAATCAATAAAAATATATTTAAAAAAAAACAAACAAACCATGAGCAGAGAACCTGAATAGACATTTTCCTAAAGAGGACATACAGATGGCCAAGAGACATATGAAAGCATTCTCAATGTCACTGATCATCCAAAGATACAAATTAAAAGGGCAACGAGGTTCCATCTCACACCTGTCAGAATGGCTACCGTCCACAAATGACAAGTGCTGGCGAGGATGTGGAGAAAAGGGAACCCTCGTGCACTGCTGCTGGGAATGCAGACTGGTGCAGCCATTATGGAAACAGTGCAGTTTCCTCAAACACTTAAATATGGAACTGCCATTGACCCAGTGATCCCACTTCTAGGAATATATCCCAAGAAACCCAAAGCACCAATCAGAAAGAATGTATGCACCCTGTGTTCATAGCACAATTTACAATAGCTGAGATCTGGAAACAGCCCAAGTGCCCATCAGTAGATGAGTGGATAAAAAGCTGTGGTACATTCACACCACAGAATACTATGCAGCAGTAAAAAAGAATCTCTTACCCTTTGAGACAGCATGGAGGGACCTGAGATGATTATGCTAAGTGAAATAAGCCAGTCAGAGAAAGACAAGTATCACATGATCTCACTCATATGTGGAACCTAATGAAGACAATAAATGATGAATAAAATAGAACCGGAGTCATGGAAACATGGAACAGACTGAGGAATCCAGGGGGGGCGGCGGGGCTCAGGGGGCAGTGGGGAGAGATTTGCCAAAGAACTTCTATGCATGTGCATTGTCCCTGAGCACAGCCCACAGGGCGGTGAAGGCCTGTGCATTGTCCCTGAGCACAGACCACAGGGCGGTGAAGGCCTGTGCATTGTCCCTGAGCACAGACCACAGGGCGGTGAAGGCCTGTGCATTGTCCGTGAACACAGACCACAGGGCGGTGAAGGCCTGTGCATTGTCCCTGAGCACAGACCACAGGGCGGTGAAGGCATGTGCATTGTCCGTGAACACAGACCACAGGGCGGTGAAGGCCTGTGCATTGTCCCTGAGCACAGACCACAGGGCGGTGAAGGCCTGTGCATTGTCCCTGAGCACAGACCACAGGGCGGTGAAGGGCTGGCACGGGTGGGAACCCGGTGCATGGGGCAATGAGGGAAAAAGGGGAAGAGATTTGTAATACTCTCAACAATAAAGATAAAAAAATAAAAGACATCAATTAAATTAGGTCACCAATTTGGAATCGTGGTGATGAACGCATGGCTTTAGTTGCTCAAAACCGAGCCGTTTAATTTCCTGCTGTCCTTGTCAACGCTGCAGAAGGCCGGGGAGAACGACGGGAGAGGTCAGGCTTGGGCGACTTCAGTCACTTCGGGTTTTTCTTTTTATGCTCACCCCAAAGTATGTTCATTGGCTTTAGAGAGAGGAAGGGTGAGAAAGAGAGAGACATCAATGTGAGAGAAACAGCATTGATTACCTCCTGGAGAATCAGCATCGTAGGTATGCGCCCTGACCGGAATCAAACCTGCAAGGTTTCTGGTGCCCAGAACAATGTTCCAATGAGCTGAGCACAGGCCAGGGTCGCCACTGCGGTTTCTTAGAATGCTACCTCTTTTCTTCACACTGAGGGCAGGCAGTGGCCTCTGTTAGTCCCACAGCCTGTGTGGGGTTGGCGAGGGCATTAATCCCCCATTGTTCCCAGGCCTGCAGCAGCTCCTGGACCTCCAAAAAGGGGGATGTAGGGTGTTTCGAAGACTTGCTTTCTCATCTTCTTTCTTGTTTCTGAATTTTACTTTCTGGGAGGGAGTGAGATCTTTTCCACCTTTTTGAACCATCAATTTAGATCCTTTCTGAGTAGAAAACTTATGATCTGACAACATGAAAGTTTGCACATAAGAGGTCTTATCCCGTCAACTAGACCTTTAGCAAAACAATTCCAGTTCGACATTGGCGTATAGCTCTAAGTCGAACAGACAGCTAGAATATGACCTAATGGGCACGCTGGTGTGATTGATACCGAGTCACCCAATTTAAAACAGAAACAAAGTTCAAAACACAAAAACTAAGTTCAAAGAAACAAATGATCACAACTCAAACCTGCTGGGAGGAGGGACGGAGACACCCGCCTTAGCCTCACCTCACACCAATCGCTGCCACGAGTGACCTTTACGGGGCCCAAATGCCACCAAGCCAAACGGCAGCGGCCGAGGACTCCCGGCGGGCACAGAACAGCAGCCATCAAACCAAGTCCCCCAAATATAAGAAAGCAAGCGAAGAGCAACTGTAACCAAAGAGGCATTCCAGACAGACGGGGGCTCTCAAAGCAAAACCAGATCCTCCCGTGGGAACACCCGGCTTGAAGCCATCCAGCTCTGTCCCTGCTAACCAATCCTGGAAATGCCTCGTTGCTGAGTCCAAACCGCACACCAGCCCAGGCGGCAGCGAGAGGGCTTTTGTTAGATGCCAGCTGGACTTCCTCCGTCTGGGAGCCAGCGGACTCCCCCAAACACCATTTGCTTTCACCAGCAAATCATCTATAGGTCGCTGATGCTGTGAGAGGGACAGGGAGAGCCCCTGAGAGTTAAAAGAACCTCTCCACAGCTCTGGGAAGCCCCTGTGCAGTCCTGGCACAGAGTCAGATGGCCACAAGCAGCTGAGAGCGCCTCCGGGGTTGCTCGCCAAATCCTGATGGCAAACCCAGGTTCAGCTGCTTGCCACTTTGAAAGCCAGTCCTCAAGAGGCGGGGGCCGGTGTGAGGAAAATGGTTTATTCAAGTGCCAGCCTCCTGAGAAGGTGGTGGACTCCCATCCCAAAGACCACCTTACTGTCCCGGATGTGCAGGGGTTTTTATAGGGAGGGAGAAGGCAAGAGGAACAGAGAGACCAGGTGGCGAAGCTGTGGACACGCCTGAGTGTCCTTGCTGGTCCTGATGCAGATCTTTAATGTCAGCACCTGGAATCGGTCCATGTGAGCCATATTCCTGTGGTTGGGCAACCTGTGTAAGCCAGGTCTTGTGCCACGCCGCTCCTTGTACAGCCTGGAACTGCTGCTGCCTGCAGGATGCACGTAAGGAAACCTTTAGTGTAGAGGTCCTTCGTATAAGTTCATTAGTACATTTTATTCTAGTTCTATTTCGTGGTTAGTCAGAGTATAAAGTTATTATTCACCGTCACACTGCTAAAATCCTTGGATATTGTATGCATAAAGCAAACATAAAGAGGCTCTGAAAGGTGGAGAGAATCAGTAAATGAATAAGAGATCTCCGATCCCGACATGAGGTGAGGAGTGACTGGGTTTCTTATAGTCACTTGCGAGTGTGGGTGTACGGAAGTGTGTCCTCATGCTTGCCTGTGCCTGCAGAATGTGCTTGCGAGCATGTGCCTGGGGTTTCTTTCTGCGTGTTTTTTGACAGACTTGGTCCCGAAGAAGCTTGTAACCCAGAAACACAAACCAGTACAGACAAAAATGCCCCTTCAAGGAAGCCGCTTTCTCTATCCAAAATGCTGGGAAAGTGGTATCTCACAAAGACAGAAATCTTTTAGATAATAACTACTCTGTTTCATCCAATCACAGTCCAACACGGTGCGCCACCCCAGCGCGCCCGCACCGGGCGTGGGAGATGGTCGTTCCACCGCAACAAGAGTAACGAATCCTCTGACCCTCTGCGGGGCCGGCCGGGGCTGGAGAGAGCTGAGCTGGGTTTCTTAGCCCAACGGGGTGACGAGGTGCCCTCCTCTCCAACAGGCTCCTGGAGGGCGAGGACGGGGAGCCGTCCATGGGAAGGAACCTGCTCCCTCCAGCGCCAAGGAAAGCTCGGAGGAGACTTGAAATTCCCTGGGAGGGTGCCCGTCTGCCAGCTGCAGCGGGAGGAGTTAAATAGGCCGAGTCCCAGCACAACACCCGCCTGTCCAAGTTTCCAATAAATATCGCTCATTGCGCCAAGAAGCAGAAAGCCCTCAATCTAAATTAAAAAAAAAAAAAAGTCAGCAAAGAAATACCGGCGATATCAGGATTATCTGACAAAGATTTTAAGGCTTCCATTATGAAAGGACTTAAACAAGCAATTATAAACATGTTTAAAGCTACTAAAAAGCATAAAGGATTCAAATTTCTGTGAAAAACACCAGAATATATGAGAACTAATATAAATTTTAGAAATACATATAATACAATTTTAAAATTATATAACCCCATCTGGGGTGTTGGAACTAAGACAGATTAGAACTAAGACAACATATGATGTAAACATTACTCAAAGGAAAGCAGACATAAATATATTAATATCAGATAAAGCTGACCAGAGAAAATTACCAGCAAAGGAAAGAGATATTGTATAATAATGAATCCGTTTTTCAATAAAACGACATAGCAATCTGAAATGTGCATGCACCAATAAACAGAACTATATTCCTGAGGCGAAACCTGAGAGAACTGAGAGAAATAAACACACTTACATGTGCAGACTTCCACATCACTCAGTTACACAACTAGACAAAAACCAACAAATACACAACTCCAAGGTACCCCCAGCCGAGCCCACCCGACCCACATCTCCAGAGCACCGTGCCCGCACGGAGCACGCGTGTTCCCAGGCCCACGGAACACGGTCTGTGCGCAGTGAGCCTGAGCCCCCAGAGCACCAAGGCCGCCTGCTGCCTGCTGCCCGCTGCCCCGGGCACAGCGGCAAGGCGAGGGGAGCAGCAGAAGCGCCACCAGCACCTGGCTCGCCGGGGTCACATGGGCGCCTGTGAGGAATCCAGGGTCAGAGGGCGCCAAGGGGTAACATGTTGAACTAAATGAAACAACTGAGTGGAGCGAGTTGAAAGAGCTTCTCCCAGATGCTATGTCCTTGCTGTCATGGACTCTCACCCAGATCCCTAAAGATGACCGGATGCTCCCCCCGCCCACACAGAGCCCGGAACACTGACCTTCGGAAGGTGACAGGATTTGTGGGTAAGAAGCTGTGCAGAGGCCCTGAAAGGCCCTCGCCGGTGTGGTTCACTGGATAGAGCGGGGCCTGGGGCCTGAAGGGTCCTGAGTTTGACTCCGGTCAAGGGCACAGGCCTGGGTTGCGGGCTCAATGCCTAGAGGGGGGCGTGCAGGAGGCAGCCGATCCATGATTCTCTCATCATGGATGTTTCTCCCTCTCTGAAATCAATAAAAAAACGTATTTTTTTTAAAAAAGAGGCTGTGGAAGACTGTCAGGACACTTCCCTTAAAAGATAAAGAAAACCCAGTGACCAGCCACCCGCTGCCCTCGTGCTGCGGACACGTGTCTCCTCCTCGGAGAAGGGCCGGCAGCCTGGGAGCTGCGCGGGGACACGTGTCTCCTCCTCGGAGAAGGGCCGGCAGCCTGGGAGCTGCGCGGGGACACGTGTCTCCTCCTCGGAGAAGGGCCGGCAGCCTGGGAGCTGCGCGGGGACACGTGTCTCCTCCTCGGAGAAGGGCCGGCAGCCTGGGAGCTGCGCGGGGACACGTGTCTCCTCCTCCGAGAAGGGCCGGCAGCCTGGGAGCTGCACTGGGACGGGCTGCTGCGGAGCCGGGATGTCAGGGACGAGCATCCGCACGTTCAGGCAAAGCAACGACAGCCGCTGCCATCTGTGAGGTTTAATCAGAGATGTAGGACTTAATCTGACCGAAGCCAATAAGTTGACCAAGACAAGCAGGTTAAAAGCGAAAAATTGCGTTTATTGAAAGCTCTCGGGTGAGGTCCCGCGGTCCGAGAGCACAGGCCGGGGAGTCACACCCGCCTGTGCCTGGCAGAGTTCCTTTATGCTGCTGTTGCACCAGTCAGGTTTATTCGGGGTAGCTTATCTAAGGTAGCTTGTGGTGGGTGATTTATGAAGCTGGAAGCTGGTACAGCTACACTCCGGCCATCCTTGAGAAGTCTCGGGCAGTTATTTATTGTCCAGCAGGGCGCCAGCACGGCTGTGGCTTGTCCAACTTAGCGGGGGTGGGATCGGGAAAGTTCCTGCTTTCCCAGCCCCAGACCTTACACCATCGACTCCGAGGCTTTCCCAAACGGACTCACGGAAAGGAAATAGACCGCTGTGTGTCTGTTACACAAATGAGTGCTTTTATTTATTTTTAAAAAGTACTTCAAGGAGAAAGCATGGAGGACAGACTTCCCTCCGTCTCTCCAGTGCGACCGCTCCGCCGCCCAGGGACGTGGGGACGGGCCGAGCCAGTCAGTGACCCAGGAGAGGAGCCGCTGCTCCCGGCCCTCCAGGGACCCCGGGGAGCGGGGACCCAGACTCTCAGCGATTTCGGCACCTTCTCCCGCGTTTCATTTTACCTGCTCAGCTCGGCCCGGAAGCAAGGCGCGCTTCCTCCCCACGCCTGGAAACGAAGTCGTTTGGAAGTCAAGGGCTTGCAGGTGGCCCAGCACCGGCCGCAGGTCGCAGGAGGGACCCTGTAACTTAGGACGCGGTGGTTCCGACTCCAAAACAAACTGCAAACTTCCTGTGGTCAAAGGGCTCCGCTCCTCCCCGTCACCGGCCCTGGCCCTCCCCTGGGAGAATGCCCACAGCTTTGCTAGAACTTTCTGAGAAGGGAACACAACCTAAGCCTTGCTCCCAGCCCGCCCTCTCCCCACAGGCGCCTGTCTCCCTCTGACAGCCCCGCCCGTTCCTCTCCGCCCTCCGGGAAAGCTCTGCGCCTGGCCTCCGCTTCTCCCCGAAACCGCGAAGCCACGCCCCTCGTGAGAGACCCGCGTGTTTACGGCACCAGCACAGTCCCACGGGCAAGTACCCGTCAGGCTGAGATATTTGAAATTGGCAAAAAAAAAGGAAGAAAGAAAAACACTCACATCCCAAAGGAACGATGTAGTGACTGAAACTGCGGCAACGTAGGGGCTGGGAGACTCTGGCTGGGGAGGAAGCGCTGGGCGGGGGGCTGCACGAAGGAGGGGGGCTGGTGGTGGGCGTGGCCAACAACCACTTGGGTTCCACTGAAGCCGCAGAACGGAGCCGCCTCCCGGGGAAGGAACACCCGCCGCTCACCTAGAGCGAGGAGCCCAGGAGCCGAGGCTGCAGGAAACGTGGCGGCAGGCCCTGCAGGCAGAGGAGCCTGCAGCAGCGGAAGGGCGGGGAGGCACGACGTAGAGACCGGGTCAGCATCCTCGCCAGCACTTGTCCTTTGTTGATTTGTTGATGATTGCCATTCTGACAGGTGTGAGATGGTATCGCATTGTCATTTTGATTTGCATCTCTCGGATGATTAGTGACTTTGAGCATGTTTTCATATGTCTCTTGGCCTTCCTTCTGTCTTCTTTCGAAAAGTTTCTATTTAGGTCCGTTGCCCATTTTTTAATTGGATCATTTATCTTCCTTTTATTAAGTTGTATGAGTTCCCTGTATATGTTGGAGATTAAACCTTTATCAGTGATAACATTTGCAAATATGTTCTCCCATGCAGTGGGCTTTCTTGTTGTTTTGTTGATGATTTCTTTTGCTGTGCAGAAGCTTTTTATTTTGATGTAGTCCCATTTGTTTATTTTCTCTTTAGCTTCCATTGCCCTAGGAGCAGTATCAGTGAAGAAATTGCTTCGGCATATGTCTGAGATTTCTCTGCCTGTAGATTCCTCTAGTATTTTTATGGTTTCTAGTCTTATGTTTAAGTCCTGTATCCATTTTGAGTTTATTTTTGTGTATGGTGTAAGTTGGAGGTCTAGTTTCATTTTTTTGCATGTATCTGTCCAATTTTCCCAGCACCATTTGTTGGCTCCATTGTATGTCCATGCCTCCTTTGTCCTCATGCACTGCTGGTGGGAATGCAGGCTGGTGCAGCCACTGTGGAGAACAGTATGGAGTTTCCTCAAAAAACTAAAAATGGAATTCCCATTTGACCCAGTGATCCCACTTCTAGGAATATATCCCAAGAAGCTAGAAACACCAATCAGAAAGGATATATACACCCCTATGTTCATAGCAGCACAATTCACCATAGCTAAGATTTGGAAACAGCCAAATGCCCATCAGCAGATGAGTGGATTAGAAAACTATGGTACATCTACACAATGGAATACTACGCTGCTATAAAAAGAAGGAATTCCTACCATTTGCAGCAGCATGGATGGACCTGGAGAGCATTACGCTAAGTGAAATAAGCCAGGCAATGAAAGAAAAATACCACATGATCTCACTCATTTATGGAAAATAAAGAACATTATAACCTGATGAACAAAAAGATAGATACAGAGGCAGTAAAGCACCGAACAGACTGTCAAATTACAGCGGGAAGGCTGGGGAGTGTTGGGGAGGGGGGGAAAGAGATCAACCGAAGGACTTGTATGCATGCATATAAACAGAACCAATGGACACAAGACACTGGGGGGTGGGATGAGGGCATGTGACAGGGGGTAGGGGAGGCTGGGGGAAGGTCAATGGGGAAAAAAAGAGATATATGTACTACTATATGTAATACTTTAAATAAAATTAAATTAAAAAAAAAACGGGTCAGGCAGTATTAGACCTTTTTAAATCTCAAAAATGGAAATGCAGCCCTGGCTGGTGCTCAGTGGTTAGAGCGTCGGACTGTGGACCGAAGGGTCAAAGGTTTGATTCCCGGTCAAGGGCACCTACCTTGGTTTCAGGCTCGATCCCTGGCCCTGATCCGGGAGCATGCAGGAGGCAACCAATCAATGTGTCTCTCTCACATCGATGTTTTCCCTCCCACCCACTTCCTCCCCTCCCCCCACGACACACACCTATTCCTTCCCCTACTCTCTCTAAAAAAAAAATCAATGGAAAATCATCCTGGGGGAAGACTAACAACAGCTATGAAAAACTGGAAACATATTTAGACTTTCCCTAAAAGAGATGAAGCAATCAGCACCATGCAGTTAGCAACTTTCCCTCCTGCCTCTGCTCAGGGGTCCCGGGCAGGGCTCCTCTGAGGATGGGCCCCGGGGAGCAGTGGCAGGAGCTGCGTGAAGCTGGGAAATGCTGTCTCACAGGCGACCCCATTTGAAATCTGCCATTAATGCCCGCATCCACATCCCCAGGGAAGCATACGGGAACTCTGGTGAGCAGAATGGGCCCTAAACCGCTTCCTGGCCGCAGGGAAGACGCCCCCGCTAAGGCTGGGTCAGTCTTGAGGCTGCGAGACATTCTGGCAGAGGCACCACCTGGGAGGTCTGACTCCTCAACAGCGTGGCACAGCGTGGCACAGGGACAATGCTGGGCTCCCTGCACAGGAGAGACTTGGTCACGGAGCACGAGGTGAGGTCGGTACCCGCTGCCGCCCCCGCACCCAGGGAGAGGCTCGCGCCCCCGGGGAAGCTCCAGGAAGCCGCCAGCCGGGCCAGGCGGCTCTTCTGTCCGCTGTGCCCGGGCTGTGTATTGGGAAACGGCAGCTTCCACTCGTTAAACACACCTGTGCCAGCAGCTCAGCGCCCGGCACACACGCAACGCACATGTCCACACACAGAAAGGGAGCATTAACACCTCGTAGAAACTTCGTTCTTAACCATCCCAAACGGGGACCAACCTCTCTGCCCATTAAAGAGGAGGAATTACACAGACTCGGAGGTTTACTCGGGCAAATGGCATAGAAATACATAAACCACCGACTCCCACAACTCTATCAAGAAATGCCAAAAACCCATGTTGAATGACGCTGGCCAAGAAGGGTCCATGGAGGCATGAGCCAGTATATCAAGTTCAAGAACAGGCAAGACTTGTTTGTGACAGGTCAGAACCCTGCTCGGGGGGCCTGGGTGGGTGGCGACAAACCGGTGGAAAGAGGCAGGAGGGGCCTGCTGAGGGGCCGGGATGTTCTCTGCTGATCTGACAGGGAGTTACATGGCGTCTGCATAAGTAAAGGCCACCGAGATGTAAACTTGAGATTGTGCATTTTTTTTTTAAATATATTTTATTGATTTTTTTACAGAGAGGAAGGGAGAGGGATAGAGAGTTAGAAACATCAATGAGAGAGAAACATCGATCAGCTGCCTTCTGCGCACCTCCCACTGGAGATGTGCCCGCAACCAAGGTACATGCCCTTGACCGGAATCGAACCCAGGACCCTTCAGTCTGCAGGCTGACGCTCTATCCACTGAGCTAAACCGGTTTCGGCGAGATTGTGCATTTTACTGCATGTTCAGTGTGCCTTATTTGAGAAAAAATTATCTGGTAATACCCATTCAGTGTCAGCCTCACCTCACACTTACAGGAAGGAACTGAGGACTGAGCCACTCTCGGGTTCAGACTGGGAAGGGGGGTGGAACTGCAGGCTGGCCTGTCCGGCTGGAGACAGGAGCGCCCCGGCAGGTGCAGGGTAACGGAGGCTCAGCGCTGCCCGCTGTGGGGAAGGCCTTTCTCCCGGTCACGGCCACGGCCTCGGCGGGAGCTCAGAGCACCCACCGCTGGCTTTGGAGGAGGAGGGAAAGGAAGGGTGGCTCCTGGAGACTCGCCCCAGGCTCCTTCGGTGGCGCCTCTCACAGAGGTCCCAGTGCCCCGTCGTTGTGGCGCTTCGGGGCCAGGAAGCGCCCTCCGGGGCCTGGGGCGGCCCTGGCTGAGCTGCCTGCCCGCTGCTCTTCCTTCTGGCAGCAGCAGGAGGCGTGTCCGGCCCGAAGCTGGCTCTCCGCTCAGTCCCCTCGGGACAGAGGAGCCAGGCACGAGGCCCCTTGGTCCGCCTGAACACGGTTCCTGTCATAAAGGCCTGGAGACGGAGGCCGTGAGACCCGTGTGAGTCCCTTCATTCGCTGGTCACTTTCCTCTGCTGCTGCCGCGACCAAGCTGGCGGGAATGGCGGAAGGTGAGGCGGACGAGACGCAGGAGTTCGCAGGGGCCTTGGTCCCCGCAGAAGCCGCCCGCGTGGGTGGGACTGTGCTGGAGAAGACACGCAGCATCTGGGACAAAGTGGGGGCTCGGAGGCCAAGCCGGAGGACTGCTCATGGCTTCCTGCCCCACAGGCCTGCAGGGGGGGGGGGGGGCACGGATGTGGGAGCGGCAGCTGCGCTTGGGAGGGTGCGGTCAGCTCCGGGGCGAGTGACCGACGCGGCGCGCTGGCCTGTAAACCCGGCAGAAGGCAAAGGGTCTGAAACTCCCTGCGAAACGACGAGGGATTCGTACAGACAGAGCAGCGGGTTCATTAAGCATCTAACCGGTCAAACCGGATTCCGCCGGTGACAACACCCGCACTCATCGCTTTTAACTCCGTTACAATCTGTCTTCTCAGCACCAGGCGCTGGCACCAGGCTTAGTGCCCACAGAGGTCCCTGTGCTGCCCGGCCGGCCCCACAGCCCGTCTGCGGACACGGGTCAGGGCGCGGGCCCTGGGGTGCAGCGCGGGAAAGGCAGGCGGGGACGTGGAAGGGATGACGAGACGATACTGGCGGGTCCTACAGGAAGGACAGCACCATAAAGAAGCCGAACTACTGTGCCCACCACACAGGCAGCTGGCAGCCTGCCGGGCCACCACGGCCCAGCCCCCGCGCCTCACCCAACCGATCGCCCAGGCCTCCCCGCCGGGCGCAGGCAGCCGGGCGCTGAGGGCCCAGGAAAGGGTCTGCGGCAGCTCTCCTCAGCTGCACGCTCAATCGTTCTCTGCACGCATGTCTGCCCCCTCCTCCCTCTCCCTGCGAGCACCCACCCGCCTGCGTCAGGCCCCCTAACGACATCACTTGGACTGCACTGCCCTGTGGAACCTAACTCCATGTAAGCTCGTGTGAGATTCCGGGATCCCGCCTGCCATCTGACAGGCTGACAATCTTCAGCCATGAGCTCCACCTCCAATCAGCCCTTTCCGTCCATGTCAAGGCCGGGCTCCGGGCTCCGGGCCTCCGAGTGGGAAGAAGTGGGGTCACGAGGGCGTGCTCCTGGGCCCATTCCCTCCAGAAGGACGCAGGACTGAGCAGAGGGGGACGCCGAGCTTTACCTTCCTCCCAGCAAAGCCTCGTCCACCCACGGGATGCTCTGACGCTGAGACGGCTCCTCTGAGCTGGCGCCATTGTCGCTGAGGGGAGGACCCGGAGGCAGCCACTGACCAGCTGCCCCAGCCAAGGGGAGGGATGGGCAGCGAGGGGTCTGCCGGCAGCACCCAGCGGGAGAGAAGCCCTTCCCTTCAGAGGGAACCTGGCAGCACGTCCTGCCCTCCTTTCTCCTCCATCTCTGGCCGCAGCGGTGACTTAGCGGAGCTGCCTGGGTGGGTCATCACATGGAGGGAGCCTCCGTTCAGGCCGCATCCACACCTGCTGGCGGGCGGCGCTCAGAGGGCAGCGGGAGTTCGGCAGCTGGAGCAGGGACGGCCGGGACGGAGCGGCGGGGTTCAGCTCGCCGGGGCCCAAGGGAGTAGTCAGTGGCGAGTGAGTCTCGTGGGCGCCCCTATGAACAGCTGGCCTGCCGGGCAAGTCTGGAGGAGGCGGCCAGGAAGCCTGTCAGAAGCCTGGGCGGTCCGGACCCGCCCCTGGGGGAGCCCGAGTCCCCGAGATGCTCAGCGTCTCCAAGGGCAAAGCCAAGTCCAGAAGCGGAGCCTGCAGAGCAGGAGGGCTCTTCCTTGGAGGGACTCGGGCCCTCAGAGCCCAGGAAGGGCAGCAGGTCAGGGGCCTGCCCCGGCAGAACCACACATGGAGCCAGACAGTACGCGACAAGGAGGCAGCCAGGTGTCAAGGATGAAGCAAACTCATTCCGGGGGAGGAGACATTGGTTTCAGTGCAGAGCAGAAACCTGCCAGGAGCGGGCAGATCGGGGACAGCGTGTGGTCCAGAAGGGCCCCGGGCCAGCACCCAGGGGCTGCCGTCAGTACTAGGGACAGAGAGCCGGGCCGCAGGAACCCACATGAGGCACCAGGACCAGAACACACTCCCCTGGTGACCTGAGCACGGGGGTCTCACGTGCACAGGCTCTGGCCCTCCAGGGAGACAGCACCGACAGTGAAACATGAAGACACAGTATGTGCAGCGCTCCCTCTAAGCTGGGTTCTGCCTGTTGTCTAATTCTCAAAACCCATGAGAGTACTTGGTGCTCAATGAAATTTACATAATTTATCCAAAACCACCCAAATCAAGCGTCCCAGAGAGAAGATTGGAATCCAGCTGATTCCGCAGCCTCACACACATCACCTCCATGCTTCCCCCAGAGAAACAGACCAGGGTAGCCACATGGCCCAGAAGCCAGTCCTGGGAGGCCCGACACTGTGGGGACCAAGGGGCTCAGGGGCGAGAGGAACGCCCTCCCCACCCAGATCATTAAGGAGCTGGCAGATGTGTCTGTAGAGAGAAACAAGTATTACCCCCAAATGTAAGAAGGTTATTTTTTTCATTTAAAAACAATTCAATTTTCTTGTAGTTGTTTAATATTACATTGAGTCTTTCTTTTCCCTTTTATTAAAAAAATGTTTTTATTGATTTCAGAGAGAAAGGGAGGAGAGAGAAATAGAAACACCAATGATGAAAGAGAATCATCGATCGGCTACCTCCTGCACGCCCCCCACTGGGGATCGAGGCCGAAACTTGAAACTCGGGCACTGTGCCCTTGACCAGAATCGAACCCAGGACGCTTCAGTCTGCAAGCCGACGTGCCATCCACTGAGCCAAACTGTCCAGGGCTCTTTCTTTTCCTTTTAAAGGGAAATTAATTCAATCCATATTCCTCCAGTTTGTGGATTATTTTTAATTTTAGTTTCCCTTTTAAAATTTCTTTTCAGCCCTAACTGGTTTGGCTCAGTGGATAGAGCATCGGCCTGCGGACTGAAGGGCCCCAGGTTTGATTCTGGTCAAGGGCATGTACCTTGGTTGCGGTCACATCCTCTATAGGGGGTGTGCAGGAGGCAGCTGATCCATGTTTCTCTCTCATCGATGTTTCTAACTCTCTATCACTCTCCCTTCCTCTCTGTAAAAAATCAATAAAATATATTAAAAATAAATAAATAAATAAAATTTCTTTTCACATTGGAGCAATTTCATGTTCCCAAAAAGAAAAAATAGCCAGAAGGGGAAATAAGATTATTTATTAGCAGCAAGGGTTTAATTGTAAAAGTGAGTGGTTGTGAATTTCTGTTATTTTTCTCAAATGAAAATATTAAACAAAATAAACCCCTATGATTACGTGATAATTATTTATATGATCATTTTCTCAAAACACCAATGCATATTTAGATTTTTTAAAATAGCATTGGAAGATAAAAAATGAATGTCACATTTCTTCCCTTAAACTTTCTGGTGAGAAGATAATCTTAATAATTGGTTTCAATTCAACATAGTAAATAACGTGAGTACAGTATTGATAGGCAAATTAATCCTTTCTGTAGATAAGATGTTTCTAAATTGTAATTGCAGAAAATTAGTAATCAGTCCCCAGTTCTTCACCCTCTTTCAGGAACAACGTGGACCGGGCAATCGTAGATCTGATACAGAACAGCGGAGGCGTTGAGAGGAGCAGGGCTCCCTTTCCCCTTCGACAGCCTTTCTTGGAGTGGGTACGAGGAAACAACTCCCGTGAGGCTCCAATATGAAATCATCATCTTCCCATAAAGATGGCGATTTGGAAGCAGAGACTCTGAAAGTCTACCACACTGAAAAAATGAACCCTTCCTGTGGTCCCTAGTTCTACCGGGGATGAAAGTTGTCTTTTCTTGTGCAAATCAAATAGTTCCCTTCACTTAGAAACTTACTTAGCCTCCCTACTTCATGGAGAGGCACTATCTCTACTGAATGAAGTGTCAGTGAGTTACAAGTGCCCAGGGGTACCTACCCAGTCCTCCCCCATGGGGTCCCTGCTTTGCCATGTGGGACCCCAGTGCCAAGGCCAAGGAAGCCTGGCATCAAGGGCACCAGGTTCCTAGTAAGAATGCCCTGTCCCTGGAAAACAAACAGGCGAGCCACAGCTAAGACCCTTATAGCACTGACCACACGCCAGGCCTCATCTAACCCTTTCCAGGCAGAGTTTTAGTCTGCCCAGCTCATCCAGGTAGTTGCTATTTTACACCCACGTAGGAGGAGAAGAAACGGAAACACAGGGAGGCTATGATTTGCTCAAGGTTCATAACTAACAGGTAACTAAGCCAAGATTTGAACTCAAGAATTCTGTTTCTAAAGTCATGCTCTTAATATATATGGTGTGTGTGTGTGTGTGTGTGTGCCTCTTGTATGGACTACTCCAAATTTATGTATCTGAGGTATAGGATGGAGTTAGACGCTGGTGGAACCCGGTCATCTACATAAATAAAAGGCTAATATGCTAAGTATCCATCGTGGTAATGATGTCACGTAGCAACACCTGGCTTCCTCTCCCTAGCGACTGATAGATCCTCCCTCCCCCCAACTGGTGGGCGGAGTTAGGATGTAACTGGCGTCTGCACTGGGACATCCCCGAGACATTCAACCACCAATCAGCGCGTGCCGAGTGCCCTGGGGTCCACCCCTTCCCATTCCACACTGGGTCCCACCCCTTCCTGTTCCTCCCCTCAAAAGGCGTCTTCACCACTCCACTGTTGCTGTTCTCCCAGTCTGCGAGTGAGCCCGGTTGGGTCCCTCCTTCTTTTCCTCCCCCTCCTCTAATCCTGATTTCTCTACCTCCTCCGTAATGAATCTCGCTCGTTAGTGAGGAATAAACTTCCTCTTTAGCATGTCTTGGTCTCCGACTCCCGTTTCCTGCCCCACGAACCTTACAGTGACGACTAGTCTCCTTGCAGTTTCTTCAGCCCAGGAACACGACTTGCTTTATAGCCAGGTGCAAACATTTCACACTGTAATCAAATGTCTGTGAAGCGTTTTCCCTCATCTCATTTGATCCTCACAGAAGTCCTGGAGTAGGTAGATAGGAGATCAGTGGAATCCTATTTTCTTTTCATTAGCCAGAAAACGGAGATTTAGGACAGCGGTCGCCAACCTTTAGGACCTAATGGACCACCAGTGGTTTGCAGACCACTGGTTGGCGACCGCTGATTTAGAAAGTTTAGAAACTTGACTCGACTGAGAAAAGAAAGAAATGGTGGACCTTGAAAATGACTTCAGGTTTTCTCATTGTACAGAATATAGTCAAACACTGCTGCAGTTAAACAGTTTACTCTGTTCTCCCTGCGTGATCTACAATAATAATCTGCTTTGTGTTAATATTTACTGCTGTGTTGCTGACAATTACCTGAAAGGGAAGTTGGGGTGCTTCACTGGGCTGAAAAAGTTTAGCTACATCAGAAACCAGGTCTAATTAAGCTAGTTTATTCTATATCTATAAAAGGCTAATGCCAATCACACACATGTGTTTCAATCTGTCATTGTCAAACGTGAATTTGGTTGACACTCCTATGATAGAGAAAGGGCAAATAGTGATATTAAAATATTTCTTCTAATTAATTTCCTTTCAATGTGCACGAATCTGTGCACTGGGCCACTAGTCTTTAATAATACTGTTTCTACCAGAATCAATTCTTATCCAATCTAAACTGACTTATGAACTCATCTTTGAAGAGTGAATTAACAGATTAATGCTCAGTGTTTTGTCTTTTTTGTTTCTTTAAGTAGCCTAACATGTGCCATGTTTTCAAAACTGCTTGGTCAGTGTCAAGCCAGGGTGCTTGGGGGAAAGTGGCAAAGGTGAGGGTCCCATTTTGAGAATGATCCTAGGCCACACTAAGCGATTTGGGTTTGATCTTAGAGGCCACCTGTGGACACATCGTTGGAAGTCCTCAAGAACTCCACAACAATTCCTTGATTATCTTGTATGAATATAATGTAGCAAGCTCTGGCTGACCTATGGCCAATGCGTAACCTGCCACGTGGTCTCAGTGTCTTCATTTGTGTCTGTGCCAACAACCCCTAAGGCCGAACAGCACTGTTGTAGGTACTGAAGGTTAATGAGATGAGAATGGATAGGGGAACCAACAGTATTCAGGCCAAGTGAAGGCCAGTGTATCGAAGACCTGAACATATAAGAGACCTGGTCCTCTTTCTGCTGTTCTCCCAGGGAGAACTAAAAGAAAGCAGGGAAGAATACTCTTTTTTTTTTTTTTTAAATATATTTTATTGATATTTTACAGAGAGGAAGGGAGAGGGATAGAGAGCTAGAAACATCGATGAGAGAGAAACATCGATCAGCTGCCTCCTGCACACCTCCCACTGGGGATGTGCCCGCAACCAAGGTACATGCCCTTGACCGGAATCGAACCCGGGACCCTTCAGTCCGCAGGCCGACGCTCTATCCACTGAGCCAAACCGGTTTCGGCAGGGAAGAATACTCTTATCATCTAGGAGTGAAGGGCTAAACATGACATTAAGCCCAAAATCCATAGCTGAAAAAATGACACAATCAATTGCATAAGAAAGAAAAACTTTAAAAAAGTGATCAGCCAGTGTAATTTTTCAGGAATTGACCAGGTTAATGCGATGCCTTCCCCGAGGATGCCGAAAACTCATCTTCCTGTGCAACTACTGCCCCCACCTTCTGGGAGAAAACTGTGAGGCAAGTGTGAAGCAGACAAAGTCAGAGATGATTATTCCCAATAAGAATATTGTGTCAGGCCCTGACCGGTTTGGCTCAGTGGATAGAGCGTTGGCCTGCGGACTCAAGGGTCCCAGGTTCGATTCCGGTCAAGGGCATGTACCTTGGTTGTGGGCACATCCCCAGTAGAGGGTGTGCCGAAGGCAGCCAATCAATGTTTCTCTCTCATCGATGTTTCTAACTCTCTATCCCTCTCCCTTTCTCTCTGTAAAAAATCAATAAAATATATTAAAAAAAAAAAAAGAAAAAAAAAAAGAATATTGTGTCAGGCCCTGACTGGTTTGGCTCAGTGGATAGAGCATCGGCCTGCGGACTCAAAGGTCCTAGGTTCGATTCCAGTCAAGGGCATGTACCTTGGTTGCAGGCACATTCCAGTAGGAGGTGTGGAGGAGGCAGCTGATCGATGTTTCTCTCTCATTGATGTTTCTAACTCTCTATCCCTCTCCCTTCCATTCTGTAAAAAATCAATAAAATAAAGTAAAATAAAATAAAAAAGAATATTGTGTCAGAACCGTGGTCCAGTCATCCCCGTGTCGTGTCTACCAGGAGCACCAAGGAATAGATGATGAGACCTGCAATTATCTTCCACGTTCCTCATCTCTCACTGACAAGGACGGGCTTAGTTTACACCTACATGGAGAAAAGGGAGAGGACCAACATCGATTGGGCTTGGTTCTGAGCACCCTGAGCCATCAAGGGAGTGAAGATGGGCACACTACAGCTCAGCGATGTCCAATGATAACATCTGGAAGGTGGAAGAGATGGGCTGCAAATCCAGGTCTTTCTAACCTGACAGCACATGACCTTTTCACGACCCCGCGCTGCCTACTCCATGCCTCCTACAACCACAGCGTTCTTCCTAAGCGTGTACACAGTCGGCCTGCTCCTAGCCTCAAGGGAATGAATATTTAGCAGATTTCATTGGTGGAACCTTAGGAACCATGGGGCTCCTCTATCCTCTCACTTTATTTCACTTGTAACTAAATTGCCTCTTACAAGCCTACAAGTACATTCTGAGACCAGATAAAAACCGAATAATTTTGTCAAATTTTCGTAAACATAAAAATTATTTTCTATATTGAAGACTATGGGTACAAATGGATTTTCACATACTTCTTTTTTTTCAATTTTATAGCAGTTTTTTACAATATTATATTAGTTTCAGGTGTATAACAGTAATTAGACATTTATATTACTTACAAAGTCAGCACTCAGCCATCTAATATCACATAACTGTTACAATACTATTGGTTATAATCCCTATACTGTACTGTATATATCCCCATGACTCTTTTATAACAGGTAATTTGTCATACATTATGAGTTGGTCCCTAAAGAACTCATTACAACTCGCTCAGAGCCCCAAGAACCCATGTTCTGGCTTGTAGCCTACAGAAGTGCTTACCTACAGAGTCTGCAGATGGGCTCTTGGCACTTAGCCAAATGAGTCCTGGCCTTCCCTCTCCACGGAACAGTTCTGTGCCTTTTAACAGTCTGGTCAAGAGCCACACCTATACTATCCCTGGTTTTCTAGAGTGAATCCAGGGCCTTAATCACGCTACCTTGCACATCTTTCTCTGAGGGGTGGGGGTGACTTAAGACCAATGTCCACATATTGGTAGGGTAGACGGCACCAGGCCGCAGGTGGGGGTAACAGTAAAGCACCATGGGAATGGGTAAGGTGTTCTGGGAACAGAGAGCTGGGAGTGCTTAACTCCTGGACAAGGAGGGTCAGCAAGGGTGACAGAGGAGCTGGGTGGTGAGAGTCAATGGGAAGTGAGAGGCGCGAGAGCAGCTGGTTTACCAGATGAGCAGGGGCCAGGACTGCTGTGCCTGAGAATGCATTCAAGGCCAGAAATGCAGCCTGGAGGCGGGAGTCCTAAGTGAGGGGCCGTGTTGCCGTGCTGACCTTACAGGCGACTTGGGACATAAAGAAATCTGAACAAGAAAATGAATGATCCCATCTACATTTCAGAAAGATCCCATGGGGACAAGGGAATGTCGAGGGGCAAAAAGAAGTGGGGTAAGACTGAAGGGACATCGACGAGGAGACGGTGCAACAGTCCAGAGAAGGGATCAGGGAGACAGGACGCAGAGGTGGAAGGGAGTCAGATACATGGCGACAGAGACCAGGCTTTGGGTGGCCAATGCCCAATGGAGTGTACGGGGGATGGATTATAGCACCGCACACCTGGAACTTAAGACAGCGTTCTTAACAATGTTACCCCAATAAGTTTAATTTTAAAAATAAATTTAGAACATTAAATACGGCAGTGAGAAGATGAATTCCAAATGTAAAGGACAGAACCTACAGACTTAGTCAAGGGAGAGTTAGAAAAAGAAGCATCTAGTATGATTTCGTGATTTTAATTGTTTGATAGTGGTGAAATGGAATTTTTGGATTGGAACCCGGATTGTTTGCCAGAATCGAAGAATGAATCCACGGACATAAGGTGGTATAGCAAAGGTGGAGATTTATTGAAGAACAAATACAGACTCCCACACGGGGAGAGTGAAAGAGACCCACAGGGACTCCCACGTGGGGAGGGGGAAAGGGTCCCACTGAGTCCCTTTTCCCTGCGGCTTATAAAGGCTGCAGATCCTGGTGCCCTGACATCCCCTCTGACGGGCCACTACTCCCTTGGACTGGTTACTACAGCAACTCCTGGGCTCAAAGGTAGAACCTCACATGTTGAACCTCACAAGGGACATGTTAAGTTCTCCCCCCCCCCCCCACACCTTCCTTATTGTTTTCCTTTTCCCCCTGGGCTTTCTCCTTCTCCTTCTGGCTGAGGGGCTTCCTTCCCTTTGTTTTGTAAACATAGACCTTTTGCTGTTCCCAGCTCCCTCATTCTATGGAAATGCACCTATTGCAGCTTTTCAGCTCCCCCATTCTATGGAGATACACCTTCTGCTGTTCTGCAGCCCTGTGCTTCCTCCATGGTTCCCTTAATTTCTAAAATTTCCTAAACCTGTCCTATTTTACCCCTAAAAATTCCTGTTTCAGTGGTACCATTAATGAAAACAGTGAATGAAGGAGGAAGAGTAAGTTTCTCTGAATATGAATTTAATTTTTAACCCATTCAATCTGAAATGTCTGAAGGGCATTCAGGTGTCGATAGATAAGCATGTAGCTTAGGAGAGTGGTATGTGTTGAGAACGAATTTGTCATAAATATATGAAATTTAGAGCAATGAAAGAAGATGGCAAGAAAAAGTGAACCAAGTGAGAATGAATGTAGGCCTCTAAAACCCTCCAACATCTAAATTAAAGGCTTTTCCATTTCAATGATCACAAACCCCACTAAGGCTCTGCAGGCAGCCACGTCTTCACGTCTGTCAAAGCCACACCTGCATATGTGCACACGATTAGAGGAAAGGCACAGGCCTCGTGATGCCCGTCAGTAAGGCCTCCTGGGTTAAGAGAGGAGGGCAGAGCAGGACACCCTGAAAGCAATGGCCACGGAGATGAGAATCGCCAAACAACACTGCTGCGGAGGAGGACGCAAGAGGACGTAAGAGCCAGCTGAGCCCAGACCTGCAGGGCCGCGTGCCTCCGGCTGAGAACTGTGCTCAGCCCTAAGGGCCATGTGTAAGGTTTAATCAGAGATGTAAGACTTAATCTGATCGAAGCCAATAAGTTGACCAAGACAAGCAGGGTAAAAGCAAAAAATCACGTTTATTGAAAGCTCTTGGTGAGGTCCCGCGGTCGGAGAGCACAGGCTGGGGAGTCACACCCACCGGTGCCTGGCAGAGTTCCTTTATGCTGCTGTTGAACCAATCAGGTTTATTCGAGGTAGCTTATCTGAGGTAGCTTGTGGTGGGTGATTTATGAAGCTGGAAGCTTGTACAGCTACACTCCGGCCATCCTTGAGAAGTCTCGGGCAGTTATTTATTGTCCAGCAGGGCGCCAGCACGGCTGTGGCTTGTCCAACTTAGCGGGGGTGGGATCGGGAAAGTTCCTGCTTTCCCAGCCCCAGACCTTACACCATGAACGGGGAGTGAGGTTGTAGACGACGTTGTCTGTAACACTTCATTCCATGTCATGAAAAGGAACCCAGGACCAACTACATCAACGATGCAAAAATGAATCACTGTCTTTCTCCTTCATGAGAAAAGGTGATGTGTCCATGCTCAGTTCTTAAAGAGGTTCCCTGACATTCAAGTGAACCCCTAGGCTCAGCGTTTTCCCAGGTGGGTTCCTTAAGGCCGGAGCAGGCTAGAGAGCTGGCCACGTGGCTTGTTTCCCAGAGAAAAGTGGGGAGCCACAAAGGAAAGCATACACTGCCCCCTGGAAGCACAGGAGCACATTACACAGGCCACATAAACAAGGTTTACGTGTATGTGGCCACAAAAAACCCAAAAGCTTCCATTTTCATAGAAACATAGATTTCGATAGAGACATGCTAAATACAAAGGGCTGAAATAAATGAGTCATCGTTAACATAAAATAGAACATTTTACTAAAAATTAATATTTTATCTTGAACAGTAACTTACTAGACACTGAATAACTGTACAGATTTTTTTAAAATATATTTTATTGATATTTTACAGAGAGGAAAGGAGAGGGATAGAGAGTTAGAAACATCGATGAGAGAGAAACATCGATCAGCTGCCTCCTACACACCTCCTACTGGGGATGTGCCCGCAGCCAAGGTACATGCCCTTGACCGGAATCGAACCTGGGACCCTTCAGTCCTCAGGCCGACGCTCTATCCACTGAGCCAAACTGGTTTCAGCATAACTGTACAGATTAATAAGTGTAACGCAAATAAACCCATTTTTCTGGTTCTCCTAAAGTGAAATGTTTCCTGTTGTGCACACAAAACAAGTCACAATCGGCTGCTAAAATATTCGCTGCTGATATTAGTGGAGAGAAATGGTGCGCCTGAGCGTAAGGCATAATGGAAATGAATGTAGCATGATTATAGTAACCAGTCATTAGTGGACATTATAGTTCATTATTAATAATCTATACTAATAAAAGGGTAATATGCTAATTAGACCAGATGTCTTCTGGACATCCTTCTGGACAAAGCCACAGTGGTGGGGCCAAGGCAGAGGCAGTTAGAGGCTATCAGGCTGTCAGGGGGGCAGTTAGGGAGCGATCTGGCAGGCAGGCAGGCGAGAAGTTAGGAGCCAGTGGTCCTGGGTTGTGAGAGGTTTAGGCCCGATCCTGTAGGGCCTAAACCGGCACTCAGACATCCCCCAAGGGGTCCCAGATTGGAGAGGGTGCAGGCCCAGCTGAGGAACCATGCCCCATGCACCGGGCCTCTAATCCTATGTAATAAAAGGCTAATATGCAAATAGACTAAACAGAGGAACAACCCAACAACTGGTTGCTATGATGTGTGCTGACCACCAGGGGGCATGCGCCAAACCTGGCGGGCACCGGCTGCAGCAGGATGGTGGAGCAGGTAGGTGGGGGAGCCAGACCAAGTCGGGGCGCTGGTTGCTGTCATCTGGGTGAGTCTCTGGTGGTTACTGAAAATTCTTTGCTCCTGCGCACCAAGGTCCTGCCCAGCCCTCGTACCTGCTGCTGGCACCAGACCTACTTGCACCTGCTGCTGGTCCCCCATGCCAGCCCTGATCGCTCGGTGTCATCAGGGGGTGTGAGCAGCGGCTGCTGGCCCCGATTGCCCCTGAGGGCTTCTCCACCTCCTTCCACTCCAGAGGGGCTATTGGGCCTGGCAGCCGCCACTTGCGCCCGCTGCTGGCAACGGCCCCACTTGCACCCCCTGCTAGTGCTGGCTGTGGGTGCGAGTGGGGCCGGCACCATCAGTGGGTGTGAGAGGTGGAGGCGGGAGCAGGGCTGCGGCAGACAGGGGACCTGGGCTGTAGCAGGAGGGGCTGGGCGGAGTCGCGGAGGATGGACCGAGACCCGCCCCTCGTGGCCCACAGTTCCTTTCAAGGTACACGGATTCGTGCACTGGGCCCCCAGTTATGTATAACAGGATATTGTAAAAATTAAGTTACAACATTTTTATTAACACGTTTCTTTTTTTTTTTTTTTTTTTTAAATATATTTTATTGATATTTCACAGAGAGGAAGGGAGAGGGATAGAGAGCCAGAAACATCGATGAGAGAGAAACATCGACCAGCTGCCTCCTGCACACCTCCCACTGAGGATGTGCCCGCAACCAAGGTACATGCCCTTGACCGGAATCGAACCCGGGACCTTTCAGTCCGCAGGCCGACGCTCTATCCACTGAGCCAAACCGGTTTCGGCATATTAACACGTTTCTTACATACCTTTATATTGGCTGGGCCACAAAAATATTCGTTGTGGGCCACATACGGCCCGCGGGCAGCGAGTTTGACATGCTTGGCTTAAAATGAATCAGACAGCATGGAGCAATCAGGAGAGAAATCACTTTTTATAGTCTCTCTGACCATTTTTAGTTATTGAAGCTAAAAATATGAATGAATAATCTATTGCATAAGCATGAACCGAAGTTAAACAACTCTCCCACTCCTTTAGATTATACTAGTGGCCCAGTGCACTAATTCGTGCACATTGAAAGGAAATTAATTAGAAAAAATATTTTAATATCGCTATTCTCCCTTTCTCTGTAATAGAAGTGTCAACCACATTCACAATCGACAATGACAGCTGGAAACATATGCATGTGACTGGCGCCAGCGAGAGCTTTATATGTATCACGTATGCGTGAGTCAACTTAGCCTTTTACAGACATAGAATGAACTTGCTTCATTAGACCTGCTTTCTGATGCAGCTAAACTTTTTCCAGCCCAGTGAAGCACCCCAACTTCTCTTTCAGGTAATTATCAGCAACACAGCAGTAAATATCAACATGAAGCATATTATTATTGTAGACCACACAGGGAGAACAAAGGGTAAAATATTTAACTGCAGCAGTGTCTGACTATATTCTGTGCAGTGAGAAAACCTGAAGTCATTTTTAACGTCCACCATTTCTTACTTCTTTTCAGTCGGGTCAAGTTTCTAAATTTTCTAAATCTCCATTTTCTGGCTAATGAAAAGAAAATAGGATTCCACTGAGTCTCCTATCTACCTACTCCAGGACTTCTGTGAGGATCAAATGAGATGAGGCACGGGAAAATGCTTCACAGACATTTGGTTAAAGTGTAAAGTGTTTCCACTTGGCTAAAAGTGCTTCCACTTGGCTATAAAGCAAGTCGTCATAGTGACAGGACCAGTGGAAAGGTGGGAAGAACATTTAGTATATTAGCCTTTTATATAGATAGACTAGAGGCCCAGTGCATGAAATTCATGCGGGGGGGGGGGGGGGGGCGGTGTCCCTCAGCCTGGCCTGCAGTCTCTCCAATCTGGGATCCCTCTTGCAATCCGGAACCACTGGCTCTAACCGCTCACCTGCCTGCCTGATGCCCCTAACTGCTCCCCTTCTGGACTGATCCCCCTAACTGCCTAACTGCTCTCCCCTCCTGGCCTGATCCCCCTAACTGCATAACTTCCACCTTCTCCCTTCTGCCTTCTCCTGAGGCGCCTTCTCCCACGGCCTCTGCAAAAGGGACCTCAGTGCTGGACTGGCCCTCACTGCTGCCACGGCTGCCGGCCCTCAGCCCTTGCAGCCACTGTGGCTTTGTCCAGGAGAACGTCCGAAAGGAAGTGTGGAATACTTCCAATCTAATTAGCATATTACCCCTTTATTAGTATAGATTGCTTGAACTTATTCGTATGTTAACAGCAATGATAATCCAGGTTGGAAAGGAGAATTCTCACTTGTATTTAACTATGAATTCTGCCTGAATAAAGCTAGTAATAAAGCTATTCTGAGGAGGCAGCCACTCACATCAGTGCTCAGTGACCAGGAAAGAGAAGACAAGAAAACGAGATCCAGTGAACTTACATACCGTGTTTTCCCGAAAATAAGACAGTGCCTTATATTAATTTTTGCCCCCAAAGACACGCTAGGTCTTATTTTCAGGGGATGTCTTATTTTTCCATGAAGAAGAATACGGTACACATTTATTGTTAAATGAAAATAAAGGAAATTTATTACCTGTATACGGTACGGTGGTACGGTAGTTGTCAACAAAAACCAGACAAACTGTGAATCCTACAGTATCAAGAATTTACTCATTTATTCAATGACAATCATGTCATCATCTTCTGGAACATCATCATAACAATCCAATTCCCGAATTTCCTGGTGAATTTCTTGTGACTCAATTTCTTTCAGAATCAGTGGACCAAATCTCTCATGTTTAGCAATAGCACTGTCTTTAAATGAGTACTTCTTGTCAAAGTAGCCTGCTTGCAGTGCATTTGCTATGCAACTGTCAGTGATTTTCTCCCATGAATTCTTCACCCAAGTCACAACTTCTTGCAGTTTAGGTTTCACAAAAAGTTTCCATGCTGATTTCTCTCCATTCTATTTTCAATGTAGTCATTAATTTCCATGCACAAATTGTCTTTGAATGGCTTGTTTATTGCAATATCAAGAGTCTGGAGATAGGCCGTCATTCCTGCGGGAATCATTATCTGATCTATTTTTCTTTCGTGAAGAAATGTCTTCATGTCTTTAGCGTGGTGAGTGCTGGCTGCATCCCAGACTAGCAGACCTCTTTGGCTCCCTCACATAACAAGCAGCAGCATTAAATCGACCCACTTCCTTATAACTGCTTGTGTGGCCCAGGCTTTTTCAGTTTCAAGAATAAAAACGCCCAAAACACGTTCAATCTTTTCCTTCTTGCCCTTAGAAATGACTAAAGGTGGGATTTCAGTGCCATCCAGACGAATTGCCAAAATACAGGAAACACGTGCACTTTCGTAAGCAGTGGAAGGAATGTATGCCAAGGAGGCACCCCGCTGTTCAATTGTTGTTTGAGATGATTGGCCCATAAACACTGCAGTTTCATCCATAGAAATCATGTTGGAAAGATTGTATTTAGAGAAGTCAGCATCATCAATAAAGGACTTGAATGCAAGTGCTCGCTTAATAACTTGAGTATCTTCCAACCTAAACAATGCTGTAGATCTTCTTAAAGACAGTTCACTTCATTGAAGGAAATTATCCAGCCAGTGTTGTGATGCTTTGAAGTCTTCGGGGGCTATGTCAAACTGTGGTGCCATTGCAAGGGCAAATTCTTGAATCTGAGCCCTATTCACAACCAAAGCCTTTGCTCTCCTGTCAACAACCTATTCACAGATCAGGTCTTCCAGCTCGGAAAATAACGGTTGCCGACCTGATCCACACTTGCGCTTTTTAGCATTTCCCTTGTCCACTTGTTCAATGAGGTTACCATACTCTGCTCTCCATTTTCGGACCAATCGGATACTCAACATCTTCTCTTTGCAGAAAGCAGTAAGATTTTGGCCCCAAGAGTCTTCCATGATTCCTTTCTTGTACTCCATGGAGTAGCTTTTTCTTTTTGCGCTCATTTCTAGGGGTAAAAAAAAAAGGAATTGGGGTATCAAGGTGGGGGGAGGGGGATCACTCAAAATGACACAGGGGGGATCAGAGGGGGGAATCAAAATGGCACAGGAGAATCAGAGGGGGGATTACCATTTTAGTAACCCCTTTTGATCCTCCTGTGTCATTTTGATTGCCCCCTCTGATCCTCCTGTGTCATTTTAAGTGATCCCCCTTCCCCCACCCCTGTGCCACTTAACACCTTCACCAGACATCCCCCCTACCCCTTTATCAGACATTTACCCCCTGGGGCCTGCCTGGGGACTGTCACTGGGCTTGCTGGGGCCTGGATCTGGGCTGGAGCAGGGTCTGCCACTGACTGAGAACCTTCAGTCATCATGAAGGCGGCCGCGAGCATCAGGTAGTGTCACCAGAGACAGACCAGCACTCACCACCTTCGCCGCGTCCCATCTGCTCTAATCCTCCTGTTCTTCTACACGCATCTGCGAAAGTCTCCCCCTCTCTCCCGCCCCGTGCTCACCGCTCACTCCGACCTCCGCTCCGCCTCCACACAGCAGTGACGTCAGGACTCCGTGTAACGTCACTGGTTGCTAGACGCCAGTCGGGGCGGCCCTAGCGACCAGTTTACGGTAAACTAATTTTCATTCTGAGACAGAGCCTGGGGGCCTTATTTTCGGGGGATGCCTTATATTTCACTCAGAAGGAAACCTGTAAGTAGGTCTTATTTTCGGAGGATGTCTTATTTTCGGGGAAACACGGTAGACTGTGAGGTGTCCTGAGGGGCCACAAAGGACTGTGGGTGAGAGAGCTCAGGGTGCAAAGCCGAGAGTCAGAGAACCAGGACCTGGATTGCAGCCCCTCCCCAGTGCTCAGAACGCAGCTCCCTGCTTACAAGGGCCTCACTGTGCCCTGGGGGGTATGACCTGTAGCTTCACTTCTCACTCAGTGCAGCAGGCGATGAGCTGATGTCAGGGGGATGTAAGTACTGAGAGGAAAGGGATCCCACCAAACAGTGGTGGAAGTTCCTGAAAATACTACGCTGCTCTTCCCAGGACCCGCGAGGCAGGAAATGCCAGTTCACAGAAGCTCAGAACGAGCAGGGGCATGAGCCCTCTGAGAAGAACCTGGCCGGCACCTCGCTGTCCTGCGTGGAGCTCCAGAAACCGGAGCGTGGGAACAAGACCCGCCCTGGCCGGCTCTGCGAGGCAGAGGAGCACGCTGTGCCACAGGCCGCTGGCGGCTCCGCGACCTCCTGGAGGGCGGCCAACGATGCCCGGACATTCTTACTCTTTAGTGTGTGGTTTGCTCATTTGGATGAGCCCAATGTGACTGCATTTACCCAGCACCAATATCCAGCATGTCCCTCCTCTCTCTGCAGACTGTGAGTGTTCAGATTAACCTCAATACACAGCATGTCATATGCAATATACATTTAAGAATTTGTTCCGTCTACATAGCCTCTTCCCATCTTCTGCTACAATTTGAATTGAAAAATGTTATGCCCAGATTTCGTGATCCCCGAAGACCACCAGGGAGCCGAGTCCGATGCAAAAGCAAAGAGCCTTTAATCGAGCTAGCTCGAGCTCCCCGTCCACCACACTCAGCGACGCAGCGGCAGGAGGCAGAGAGAGAGCCCCAGGCCCCAAACCCGCTGATTTATAGGGGGCCTGGGAGAGGTAGGAGGGGTGAGGTAGTGTGGCCTCCGCTGATTGGTCGGGGTCAGGTTGCACATGGGGGCAGGGCGCGGCTTACTTTCCTCTTGCATTTCCATTGGCTAATTCAAAAGTGTGGGTTGGGCTCTTGGAGAGGTTCTAGGGCGGGAACCTGACTCCGCGAGGTGGAGGACATGGAACAAAGGGGACATGGAGTCAGTCTTTCCCCGCCCTTTCAAAAAGTACAATACAATCCTACCTAGAAAAAAGGCCAACTCCATTCACTTGACAGACATGCACTGAGTGCCTTACTCACGCTGGGAAATGGGAAGCATCAAAAGGTGACAAACAAGGCTCCTTCCCCCAGGAAGGTGCAGCCAGCAGTGACCCGGACAGGGAGGCCCTGCTGCCCCTCGCTACCTGCGTGAGTCAATGCGAAGAGACAGGTTGAATCTTTGTGGTGCTTTACTCAGATGGCCCGAGATCAGAGAACAGCAGGCGTAATACCCTGAAAGAAACCGCTCTGACATTTCATTTCAAACCAGCCCTTACCATAGGGCTAGAGCAGCCGTGGCCAAACTACTGCCCGTGGGCTGGATCCGGCCCGTTCGGCTGTTCTATCCGGCCCACGGAGCCGAAAGAGCGGAGGGTTCTCTTGCTCTCCCCTCTGCTCTCCCCTCTGCTCCTTTACTTTGAATTTATATTAGTTCACACAAACACTCCATCCATGCTTTTGTTCCGGCCCTCCGGTCCAGTTTAAGAACCCATTGTGGCCCTTGAGTCAAAAAGTTTGCCCACCCCTGGGCTAGAGAGTGGGAAACGGCTAACACTAGAGAGTCCCAGGGTCTGTTTTCCACCACCCTCCTTGCAAAGATGGGCCCGGGAACCCGCAAAGATGGGCCTGGAACCCGCAAAGATGGGCCTGGAATGCGGTCTCCCTTGAGACACCGTGAACTAGTGGCCGTGCACGGATTCATGCACATTGAAAGGAAATTAGTCAGAAGGTGGCTGGTAGGGCGGGACTGGGTGAGATGGGCTGCACATGCCCTGGGGCCAGCCTCCCGTGGTCCCTCCCTGGCAGTCGAACCTGGGGCGGCGCCGCAGCTAGAAGGGTGTCTACTGTCCCCGCAGCTCAGCAGTGACCAGATTCGGGGCCCACAGTGCCCCTGCAACAACACAACCCATGGCCGAGGGTGGGATCGCATGGCCCTGCGAGAAATCGGGCTCCCTCCTCTCTGGTTCCCGGTCAGTCACCCGAGAGCCACCTCTGCACTGCAGCTCGGCAGCTCCTGGGTTGAGCGTCTGCCCCCAGGTGGTCAGTGCGCATCATCGCAGCCGCTGGCCGACAGCCGCTTAGCCTTTCATGTGCATAGGTACCTTATGAACAAGACTCCCCTCTCACAGCTGCCCTTCCCCTAACAGCTGGAACTGCAGCATGGCCCAGGGGAACTGTATTTCAAACAAACTGCTGATAGCGAACTGTGAGCAGGAATTGTCCCGGGTCTTATCTCCCGGAGGGAGATTCACATGGGCTGCTCCCAGCCTTCTGCTCCCTGGTGTCAGCTAATCCCGCTCCCTGTGGCGCCGCTCTCTGATTGGTTCCTGGCCTTTTTGCAACATTGTTTGTCACTTGCAAGAAAAACATCCTTGTTTCAAAACACCCTGTGTTTCTGCTATCCCTCATGTTTTTCTGCATCCTGTTCCCTGCAAAACACATTTTCAGTTTGTTTCAGCCCATTCCTCCCTCTCCCACCCTCCCCTCTCCACCTAATTCTGCTCTAACTCCTTCACTGTGGTGCTCACTTCCTGGGCTGAGAGGGGCACTGGGTCATAGAGACGCGGGAGTTTGGAACTGGAACACGCAGTGTCCCTCTGGGCAGGATGGTTCCTGGGCTCTTTGTCCATCGGAGTTGAAGAATGAATCCACAGACGGAAGGTGGTAGAGCAAAGCTGGAAATGTATTAAAGAACAAATGCAGACTCTCACAGCCCAGACTCCCGCGTGGAGAGGGGAGAGACTCTCACAGCACAGACTCCCACGTGGAGAGGGGAGAGACTCTCACAGCATAGACTCCCACGTGGGGAGGGGAGAGACTCTCACAGCACAGACTCCCACGTGGGGAGGGGAGAGACTCTCACAGCACAGACTCTGGGGAGGGGGAAAGGGTCCTGCTGAGTCCTTTTTCCCTGGGGCCTATAAAAGCTGCAGAACTCGGTGCCCTGACACTGGCCACTACTCCCTTAGACTGGTTACTACAGTAACTTCTGAGGTCAAAGGTTGAACCTCACAGGGGACACAGGAGGTTCTCCCCCTCCTTATTGTTTTCCTATTCCCCCTGGGCTTTCTTCTCCTGGATGAGGGGCTCCTTCCCTTTATTTTGCAAATATTGACCTTCAGCTGTTCCCAGCTCCCTAATCCTATGGAGATGCACCTGATGCAGCTTTTCAGCTCCCCTGTTCTATGGAAATATGACTTCTGCTGTTACAGAGAACCGGAAGAAATCAAGCAATGCTCCAAGAGTTTGGAGTTACATTTATTACGTGCGGGTCCAGAGGAGAATGTCTCTCAAATTCTGGGCCCCAACATGCAGGAATTTTCCCTATTTATATGTTTTTACCTTCTTTGTCTCCCAAATATGGGGTGTTTCCGGCCCCTTTTGCAAGTTCTTAAAGAGCCTTGAGACCTCAACCAGAGGCCTGGCCTGGCGCCAGCACTGATAACCTTGTCTGGGGAAGGTTTCACGGCCTCTCTGAAGTGGGAGTAGTCTTAGCAAGCAAGAATTTACAGAAGCCAAATAGCACGGTTAAACTTTCAAACAGCAGTTTTTGTATAAGATGGATGCTTCAATGCCAGGTGCATTTTTTTTAAAATATATTTTATTGGTTTTTTTACAGAGAGGAAGGAAGAGGGATAGATAGAAACATCGATGAGAGAGAAACATCGATCAGCTGCCTCCTGCACACCTCCCACTGGGGATGTGCCCGCAACCAAGTTACATGCCTTTGACCGGAATCGAACCCGGGACCCTTCAGTCCGCAGGCTGACGCTCTATCCACTGAGCCAAACCGGTTTTGGCACCAGGTGCATTTTTTAATTGGATAGAACTGTGCTGTTTTCAAGGCCAGCAGCGAGATAACCACTGAGCACACAGAGGGCTGGCTCTGTAACAAAAAGGGAAGTTCTGCTTGTAGCTTTGCCCAGAATTTGAAAGGCATTTTTCTCTGGGCCCGCGCGTAGTAATAATAGTGTGACTCCAAACTCTCCGAGCAGCTTGATGTATTCCGGTTCTCTGTACCGGTGCTAGGTCTCTCTCCATAGCAGTCACCAGTTAATTCTAACCGAATGAGACACATTAGTCACTCATGCTCTCATAAAGCTCAGAAGCTGTGGTTAATACCGGGGATTAGAGGAAAAGTCCAAAATGAGAGGGAAATGTGTTTGACTTTGAAGCATCCATTTTCCCTGCAAGCGGTAGGCGCACCAGTTTCTCAGGCAGATTCCCTAGAAGCAGGAGCGGAGGTCCGGGCTCCTGGGCATGCGATTACGAGGCAGGAGGAAGCATGACCAAGGGGGAGGATCACACAGGAGTGTGGGTCAGGGAAACAAGGGGGGGGGGGTTGCAGCAGCTGTTCTGCCTGGAGGCTGCGGCCCAGGGTGGGGCGGGAAGGGGCCTAATTCACTCCGGCGGGCGCCCTGAGGCAGAGGGGCAGGAGGCTGCGGGCTGAGCATGAGCGCGGCACCTGCGCTGGGCTGGGCCTGCATCCACCAGGAGGCACCCCCAGGGCTTGGGCGGGACACCCGCACCTGCCATGACCAGGGGGTTCCAGAGAAACAAAGGTAAGAAAAACCCGTGAACAGAGAAGGAAGAGCTCATTAGTAAACAGGAAAAGAAACGGGACTCTACAAGCTGCCCGGGTCCTAATTGCACCCACAACAAAGCATGTGTGGGTGCGGGGCGCTAGGAGACGGAGGGGGGAGGAGGGGAACATACCAGTTCGGCGGCTCACGTGGTGTCGCCAAGATCCCAAAGGTGGACGTCCTCACGTTTCAGCCATGCGCGTCCTGAACCCTGAGCTGACCTGATCACCACGGATTGCACGGAGGCCTCTCACGTGCAGGAACTCTGACCGTTGTCCGGCTTCTCAGTCTCCCACTGAGCCCTCCCTCCGCCGGCGGCACTCCGCGTCCTGTGGGCTCAGCCCCCAGCAGGCACCTGCACTCCCTTCCCAGATGCACAGCTCCACAGGCGGTCACCTCCCCGGGCGAGGGGCTGGGGCCACGTTACTGTGTTTCAGTACAAGTCCCAAAGGCACCATGTATAGCGAGATCCCTGCACTCAAACAAGGCTGATTAGCCGTCCCGGGCGGTCAGAACCCAGGCTGGGCGCTTTAGGAGTCACGGCAAGAAGAGAAACAGTCTCCACTAACTTTAATTCCAGTTCATTGAGAGAAGTAAAGCTTTTAGGTTCATTTTTGTCCTGCTTTCCCCCCTAATTCTTTTATATTTTGGGTACTCCTCACCCAAAGATATTTCCCCCTTGATTTTCAGAGGGTGGAAGGCAGGGGGAGACAGAGAGGGAAACACCACGTGAGAGAGACACTTGATTGGCTGCCTCCTGCACGTGCCCTGACTGGGCCGAGGGCCAAGCCCGCAAGGAGGTAAGTGCCCTTGGCTGGCCTCGCACCCGAGGCCTGCGGCGGCAGCCATGCTCTGACCCGAGCGAAACGGCGGGGCCGTGTCTGCCGTGTCTGTGTTGCTGTTGTCTCGGACAGAACGCAGAGGCCACACACAGGCACTCGGAGAACCTTCTTGCCCCGTTTTCCGCCTTCTCACTAGTTAGCTTTACGGGCCATTCTCACGACAGACTGACAACTTCTTTCTGTGTTTTTGCATCCATGCCCAGGAGAGACCCTGACCAGCCTGCCCGTCCCCCCACCCCCCCTCAATCAGCTGTGCCGTGGGAGCGGAGGTGGCACCCAGAGGCTCAGCTGCCAGGGCGGCGGCTGGAGCCGGAGCACAGAGGGGCTGGGAAGCCGACGTGTGCGCGGGCTCGTCAGACGGAAGAAGCCAGCAGGTGACTTCCGGGCTGGGCAGAGCCTTGCCCAGGTTCAATCTGGAACTAAATTAAGCAATTAATTAATCAACCAATCCTGGTAACCTCCCAACGTGAAGGGGAAGAGGAGCACTCTACAATAGGTATAATCAGTCACTGTCATTTAGAGAAGCCAGTTCTCCTCTTAACGCCAAAGTATTACCTGGTTGATAAATTTATTTTTTAAAAACTAGGCCCACCCAGTGTGGCTCAGTGGCTGAGTGTTGACCTATGAACCAGGGGGTCACGGTTCAATTCCAGGTCAGGGCTCATGCCCGGTGTGGGAACCGTGCCAGGTCCCCGGATAGTCAAGGCCAGTGGAGCACAGAGGCCTTGTTGTCAATACACCAGAATGGCCACAGGCCGCCCTGGGCATGCGCCTCAACGGGATGTTCAGAACTCTGAGCCTGGGAATCCTCATCAGGTCAACACACCATGAGCGGTGCAAGGACACACGGTACACTGTGCCCTTCGGTAGCCAGTGTGATGGACGTCACTGTTGGCATGAAGCCTTGTCTAAATAGTGTAAACATAGGTACTGACCAGCTAGTTGGCTGGAGTGAGAAGAAGCCTGCCGGAGAGAGCAGCTGGGGTGGAGTGAGGAGAAGCCTGCCGGAGAGAGCAGCTGGGGTGGAGTGAGGAGAAGCCTGCCGGAGAGAGCAGCTGGGGTGGAGTGAGGAGAAGCCTGCCGGAGAGAGCAGCTGGGGTGGAGTGAGGAGAAGCCTGCCGGAGAGAGCAGCTGGGGTGGAGTGAGGAGAAGCCTGCCGGAGAGAGCAGCTGGGGTGGAGTGAGGAGAAGCCTGCCGGAGAGAGCAGCTGGGGTGGAGTGAGGAGAAGCCTGCCGGAGAGAGCAGCTGGGGTGGAGTGAGGAGAAGCCTGCCGGAGAGAGCAGCTGGGGTGGAGTGAGGAGAAGCCTGCCGGAGAGAGCAGCTGGGGTGGAGTGAGGAGAAGCCTGCCGGAGAGAGCAGCTGGGATGGAGTGAGGAGAAGCCTGCTGGAGAGAGCAGCTGGGGTGGAGTGAGGAGAAGCCTGCCGGAGAGAGCAGCTGGGGTGGAGTGAGGAGAAGCCTGCCGGAGAGAGCAGCTGGGCAGGAGAGATGAGAGAAACTGCTGATCCGAAGCTCAGGTGTCGCTACGACTTGAGGTGATGAGTCTAGGAGGCAGCGAGCGGCTGCTCAGCTAAAGCCGTGGGTACAGGCACCGATGCTGCTTTATGGGGAAGAGGTATGTTCACCAGCCGGTGTCCGCTGCCTGCCTGCGTGGACTTGGCTGTGGAGACTGTTCTGTCTGACGGCTGTGTGGCCACTGGCTTCTGCAGTGAAGACTTACTCTTACACACCCACAGCCTCTCCTGGCTTCTCCGGCTCCCAAGACCCCCTGCCAGCTCTGCCCAGACTCAGTGCCAGTCCGACCGCGAGCTCTGCGGTGCTTGTGCCGGGCTCCCGCTGGGCTGTGCTCCGACACCCGGGCTGCAGGCTGGACCCCCAGCGTGGGGCGTGCAGGAGGCAGCCAATCAGCGATTCTTATCACTGCTGTTTCTATCTCCCTCCCCCTCTCCCTCCCTCTCTGAAATCAGTAAAAAACTATTTTTAAAAATTAGGCAAGGCCAGTAGGACCGGCCACAAATGCATCGCAGGCAAATGGTGCTCTTTACAGAAGATAACGGGGCACGGAAAGTTAGGGCTGAGATGTCACCCTGCCTACCTTCCTTGGATTTCATTTCGTTCAATACGCATCGTGCGTCTGGTCCCGTCTGGCTTTGTCTGGGGTGCGGCATGGTCTGGTTGGCTGAGGTCGTCACAGGTTGCCAGGGAACAGGGTCTGCCAATGAGATGTTCTCCCTGAGACATAGGCACAGCCTGCTCTCACTTCCCAGGGAGCGTGGCATTATGATCCTCCTCTGTGGTGAATGACTGAGTTCTTTGCAAAATCTAATCACGATCTGAACAGGCAGTAAAATTGGTTCCTTTCTCCGTTCACAGAATTTCCAACTTTAAGCTGAAACGGGCATAGAAGCTGCTCTCAGGGAATCCAAACCATTGGCACCCAACGCCCCTGAGGGAGTCGGGTTCCACTCAGGTCTCTGCTGGGGGTCACGTGCGCCAGGAAGTGGACCAGAACCCTCCAGGGGTCAGAGCAGACCAGCAGCACGTGCAGAACCTCCCGCTGGCAGGTGGGCTGCGAGGGTCTCCCGTAGTCTGTTCTCGTCTCTGAGCCATACCTGGAAGTGCTGCGGCCCCCTGTGCCAGGGCTCCTCTGGCCGTGGCTGGAGCGGCTCCGAGGCTGCTAGGCCAGGGTGCTGAGAGGCAGGTCACACAGAGCGAGAGGACACCAGCCCAAGATGACACTTTCATGAACGAGGCACAAGAGTCATTGTGGCTGCAGAGCTGGAGAGGCAACTAGACACAGTCCCTGCCCTCCAGGGTCTCGGGGCAGCGGACGGAGAACAGAGACCTGTACGTCTGTTCCCACGCTCGCGTTCTCTCTGACCACCGGGCTTCATGATGGGCAGCATAAGCACTTCCAGCTTATGAAACCCACCGTGAGAACTCACGTTTTGGGCACCAAGTCCCATGTTACTAAGGACTATGTCAACATACTCTTGGGAGTTGCAGCACACACTCTCACACAGTTTGTTTTTAAAACATCAGGAGAGGGACAGAGAAGGCAGTGCTCTGACCTCTCCCCAGGAAGAAACGAATGTGTCTTCCCAGGGGTTTGGTCTGTTTCACGTTTTCATGATTCCCACCAGGAGGTGCAATACCATGCAGCTGTGAGAAAGAACTCTTACCATTTGCAACAGCATGGAGGAGCCTGGAGAGCATTATGCTGAGCGAAATAAGCCAGTCAGAGAAAGGCAAGTATCACACAATCTCACTCATATGTGGAATCTAATGAACAAAATAAACTGATGAACAAAACAGATCCAGAGACATGGAAGCACAGAACAGACCCTCAAACCTCAGAGGGAAGGCGAGGGTGGGGTGGTTGGGTAATGATATTATAATACCAGTGTCCCGGTGCATGAATTCATGCACATTGAAAGGAAATTAATTAGAAGAAATATTTTAATATTGTTATTCGCCCTTTCTCTGTAATAGAAGTGTCAACCAAATTCACAATCGACAATGACAGATCGAAACACACATGTGACTGGTGTCAGCGAGAGCTTTGTATGTATCGCGCATGCGTGAGTCAGCTTAGCCTTTTATAGATAGAGAACAAACTTGCTTCATTAGACCTGCTTTCTGATGTAGCTAAAACTTTTCCAGCCCAGTGAAGCACCCCAATTTCTCTTTCAGATAATTGTCAGCAACACAGCAGTAAATACCAACACGAAGCAGATAATTATTGTAGATCATGCAGGGAGAATAGAGGGTAAAATATTTAACTGCAGCAGTGTTTGACTATATTCTGTGCAGTGAGAAAACCTGAAGTCACTTTCAAGGTCCATCATGTCTTACATCTCTTCCAGTCAGGTCAAGTTTCTAAACTTCCTAAATTTCCGTTTTCCGGCTAATGAAAAGAAAATAGGATTCCATCGAATCTCCTATCTGCCTACTCCAGGACTTCTGTGAGGATCAAATGAGATGAGGCATGTGAAAATGCTTCACAGACATTTGGTTGAACTGTAAAATGTTTGCACCTGGCTATAAAGGAAGTCATGTTCCTGGGCTGAAGAAACTGCAAGGAAGCTAGTCGCTAGGGAGAGGAAGCCGGGCATTACTACGTGACGTTATCAGGCACCCACAGTGACCGTTTCCAGGCTGGGCCGGGCTGTGGGCCACATTTTGTGCCATGGGGTCTTGGCATCGTTGGCTGCGATTTGGTGGGGTGTTGCTCCAGGGTGGTGGTGGAGCCTGTGTATGACGGGGTGTCTCTCTTCCTCATCCAGCACGGAAAGAGAGATGATCTGGTTCTTCGAGTAGAGGGGCAGGGATTGAGGAAATATGAAAGAAAGAGACAAGACACAAAATGGAAGGAAAAAGCTGGGAACCGGGTGGACTGCTGCCCTCTTCTGAGGGAGAGACAGTGACCCAGCGCCGATGCAGCGTGTTTATTTATATCCCAAATACTAGGGGGTTTCACCAAAACTTAGGATCAAAGGAGCTTGGGTGGGCCCAGGTCCTATTCATTCCCTCATTCCCGGTGCTAGACTGGATTTACATATCAAAGTCCACTCCCCGACACCTGGGCAAAGGTAAGAGTCAGTGCTGATAACACATCTGCCTTTTTGATAAATGTGTATCCAAGACACGGCTTTGCCTGTTGCCTTGGGTTCAGCTGACAATAATTAAAGAATGCCCATGTGCCTTCCCAGGGGGCCCTCTACACCTGTGTCCCACTTGGGAGAAGCCGAGTGTTGGTTTGTCAGCGCCAGTTCCATGGTGCCGATTATTTTTAAATGGCCAGTGCGCATCATGACAGCTCCTGCGTGAAGCATCTGCCCCCTGGTGGTCAGTGTGTGTCATAGCTACCGGTCGGATGGACAGACACTTAGCCTTTTATATATACAGGTATGCATAACCCATGGACACAGACAATAGAGTGGTGACGACCTGGGAAGGGCAGGTGCGGGGTAGAGGGGGGCAATGGCTAAAAAACAATCAAAGGGGAATCTCCAATACTTTCAACAATACAGATAAATTAAGAAAAGCTAAAGCAAATGTCATATGATCTCACTCATATGTGGTATATTTTTTAAAAGGAAACCAAAAACAAACAAACTCATAGAGGCAGACAACAGGTCAGGGGCAGGGCCTGGGGCTGGGGCTGGGCTGGGTTGGGGCTGGAGCTGGGGCTGGGGCTGGGGCTGGGGCTGGGCCTGGGGCTGGGCCTGGGGTTGGGCCTGGGGTTGGGGCTGGGCTGGGTTGGGGCTGGGCTGGGGCTGGAGCTGGGGCTGGGGCTGGGGCTGGGGCTGGGGCTGGGCCTGGGGTTGGGGCTGGGGTTGGAGCTGGGGCTGGGGCTGGGTTGGGGCTGGGCCTGGGGTTGGGGCTGGGCTGGGGCTGGGGCTGGGCCTGGGGTTGGGGCTGGGCTGGGGCTGGGGCGCGAGAGGGTGAAACACGTAAAGGGCCAACTGTACGTTGACAAACGGGAGCTGGACTCTGGAGTGAGTGCAACACGGCCGGAGTTGCTGCACGACTGAACCGTGTAGGCTGCAATAAGCCAGTGGCACGCCCACTCACACGGCCAAGTCTGGAAAGCTCCTTGAAGGGAAGGAGGTGGGACCTGCGCAGGGACCTGAGTTCAGGGGGCCTCTCACGGGAAGACATTAGAGCAGCCGCGAAGGAAGCCAAAGAACTCAACATGCGCGACCTGCAGTGCCAAGGAGCACGCCAGGACAGACGTGGTGTCTGCAACCCTGCAGGGAGCTGGTGCCTTGGGGCTGCCCTGTGAGAGGCAGGGGTGAGGCTTAGCCTGGGTACAGGGAGGCCTCTGCACGAAGGCCCTCAGGGGAGCTTGTGAAGGTTTGGGGTGAGGATTTAAGCAAGAACGGAACTTCCTGACTTCTGGGGACAGAATGGGTTCTGAGAGCCGTTGAGGGTTGCTGGGGCGCCAACAGCAGTCCCCAACGCCAACCGGGGTCCTAATTCCATTCAGTCGGCGCCGACCACCTGCTGGTGTGCAGACCCCACACAAGGACAGTCGCTCACAGACTGCCCATCTGTGGTGACAGCCAGCCCCAGGCTCACCCGCACCGACGACCAACCAGCTCTCCACGCGGAAGTTCCCGTGACCCCCTAGTTCACTAATCCACCAGCAGGGTCGCAGGACTCACCGAAGGCACCATGCTCAGAGCTTTACCATGAGGATGGGGTCGGGAGCAGTCTAGTGGGGAGGTGCACAGTTCAAGGTATGGGGAGAGGGGCAGAGAGCGTCCAGGCCCTTTCCCCGTGGCACTGGGCCTGTCGCCCCCCGAGAACATCACATGCTCACCACCCACTGATGCTTCAGAGCTTTCTTGGGGCCTTAGCCCCTCTCCCCTCCCTGCAGATTGGGGATGCGCTGTCTTCCTGGTGTGGCCAGCCTGTTCGCTCAGGCTGGAGACTATCCCAGGGCCCCTGGCCCCCTCATTAGCATGCGCCCAGGTGTGGTGGAAAGGGACTCCTTATGAATAACCAAGGGCACTCCAACCACAGGAACTTCCAAAGGTGAGGAGCTCTGTGTCCGGAAAAGAACCAAGGGGCAGAGAGATGTCTGTTCCGTTGCATCACAGGAAGGCGGGGAGGTTGGCTGGTGACCAAGGGCACTCAGCACTGGAAGGCGGGGAGGTTGGCTGGTGACCAAGGGCACTCAGCACTGGAAGGACAATGGGGAGGAGCCTGGTCTGCGCAGCCAGTCGGCCAGGAGGGGGTGGGCCCCGAGTGAGGAGGGGAGAGCAGCGCCCGCAGGAGCCAGGCTGTTCCCGGAGGCCGGTGACTGTGAGGGAACCGAGCCCACAGCCGCCTCTGGCATGAGCCTGGGGCGTGAACCCTAGGAAGGAGGAAGCAGGTGGGGCGAGTCCTAGCACAGCCCCCCTGTCACTCATTTTTTTTTTTTTTTAAATATATTTTATTGATTTTTTACAGAGAGGAAGAGAGAGGGATAGAGAGTTAGAAACATCGATGAGAGAGAAACATCAACCAGCTGCCTCCTGCACACCCCCCACTGGGGATGTGCCCGCAACCAAGGTACATGCCCTTGACCAGAATCGAACCTGGGACCCTTCAGTCCGCAGGCCGAAGCTCTATCCACTGAGCCAAACCTGTCAGGGCCCCCCTGTCACTCATTTGCTTTTGAGACAACCTGTTCTAAGAGCCCTGAAGAGACTCCTGTTGGGACGAACACTGAACCGCCTCCAGCAGGAAGGAACCTTCTCTCACGAGCCGCCTGTTTTATTCTTTAAAACCCAGAGCGGAGCCTTTCGGTTTCTGGGCCCGGAGGGTCCCATCCAGGACCTCGTTGGTCACAGCCACAGAACCTGCCCTCCGGCCGCCAGGGAAGCTGCTCGATGCTGCCATATGTGATCCCACAGGCAGATCCTCTCCAGCTCTTCACTCAGCGTAGACCTCCCAGAAACTGCTGGAGTATCTGTGCCTTATTCTGAGACCTGGCACTGACCCTTGCTGCACTGATGCCGGAGGGCAGGGCCAGCAGCACCCAGCGCCCCGGATTGGCGAGGCCTGGGGTGTCGCAGTTGGGGGAGGGCCAAGGCCAGGAAGCGTCTGAGTGCAAAGTCCCAAACAACAGGCCTGGCTCCAGGAAGCGTCTGAGTGCAAAGTCCCAAACAACAGGCCTGGCTCCGGGCGGCACCAGCAGGCCGGTGGCTTTTCCCTGCCCAGCGCACAGGCTCCCAGGAGGGCTGAGGTCAGAGGGCGCTGCCTGGAGGGTATCAGACCACAGCTCTGTGCTGAGTGAGAGCCCGCAGCCTGTGGGAATAGCACTCCGACTCCTGACACCAATGGCCTTGAACAGAATGGAGGAGTTGAAATGTGATGGGACAGAGCGCATAACTGTGGACTACGTGAAGGGAATCCTTCAACCCACGCCCACCTGCGACAGCTGGGACCAGATCTGGGACTTCCAGGCCAGGCCCGACGACCTGCTCATCTGCACCTACCCTAAAGCAGGTGGGGCGGGGTGGGGGAGCAGGGAGGGGCGGGAAATGCATTTACAGGGAAATAAAGAGATGGTGGGGTTTGAGTGGAGGGCTGCTGGCTGGGCAGTGGAAACTGAAACTAAAATGACCTACAAGTTTTAAACATTTAATTCTTCCAGTGACGCACATTTCTTTTTACCTCCTCAGCAAAGAACGCACGGGCTCTAGACTTGTTGACTGATTTGTTCCCAAGGCAGGCCTTCCTTGTGGGCCTTGTACACAGCCGCTCTGTGTGAGTGAGCAGGAAAGGGACCCAGGCTGATTTGGGGACGATTCGGGGAGCTGTGGTTCTGCACTGCTGACCCGCTCAGCAGCCCTCAAAATCTGCAGGCAGGCAGGATCGGAGAGCTGATCTTCCTAAGGAACACGCAGCTCAGTCAACAGGACAGCTCCCAGGGCAGGGCTGGGGCAGGAAACAATGACCTGCACACGTAAGCCCGCTTCACACCGTAGCCTTTTCCTAAAAAGCATGCTCTGGTGAAAGAGGGACAAAGGAGGATGTCTTCTCAACTCCACCATAAACCTGGCTCCACCATGCACCCAGAGGTCTAACAAGCACTTGGCCATCTTAAGGGTACAGCACACTAACCGTCTACTCCTCTCCACCTCCTGCGGGACAAGGGACCACGTGGACGCAGGAGATAGTGGACTTCATACTAAATGACGGTGATGTTGACAGAACTCAACGAGCACCTACTCACCTGCGGTTTCCTTTCATCGAATGGATCATCCCGTCCATAGGATCGGGTGAGTGTGGAATAACCTCACTTGATTGCACTCCCAAATGCAGACTCGGAATGCTGACTGTCAAACAGCCTCTCACAACTCCAGACATTTGCACAAGTATCAATGGGTTTTGTGACTCTGTCTTTTTAAAAAACTGTATCAGGCCAATGCTGTACTCCAGCCATCTTGTCTAACGAGTCACTGCTTATGTGGAAGGAAGGTACATTTTGATCCTCCAATTAGACATTAATTTTACTCCACCAGGAGGAGCCTCAGTGATTTCCCGGTCAACAGGTTTGATTTTTTGAGCTCTTATTCATTGGATTTGCTGTTGGTAATGGTTACCAGCCGTGGGCAAACTACGACCCGCGGGCCGGATCCGGCTGTTCTATCCGGTTCATTGGATTTGCTGTTGGTAATGGTTACCAGCCGTGGGCAAACTACGGCCCGCGGGCCGGATCCGGCTGTTCTATCCGGTTCTCTTGCTCTCCCCTCCGCTCCTTTACTTTGAATTTATATTAGTTCACACAAACACTCCATCCATGCTTTTGTTCCGGCCCTCCGGTCCAGTTTAAGAACCCATTGTGGCCCTCGAGTCAAAAAGTTTGCCCACCCCTTGGTTAGACATTGTTCAAGCCAGAACACTGATTCACAGGTTAGACACATCCTCCCGGTCAGAGCACAGAGCTGCCTTACCTTGTCCAGTTGGCCCTTAGGTGGTAACAATGAACAGTGTTTTGAAGCACAGAGAACAATAGTGGGAGATGATCCAAACATTTTACAGGCTTGGAACAAGCGAATGCGATGCCCTCGCCACGGACCCTGAAAACACACCTTCCCTTCCAACTGCTGCCTCCGTCTTTCCTGGAGAAAAACTGTAAGGTAAAGAGCAGCAGGAGCTCTGGCTTCATTCTGTTTCCTCTGAAAGCACTTCCCTTATTAAAGGAAAACCCGTCACCTCCTCACCTCAACCGCGTGCACGGGCTAGGAGCCTTTCAACTCCCCACACCCAGCGCACCGGGATCAGCATCCCAAAGACCCATCGGGACGGACGGATGGACGGACATAGCTTGTGGGCGATAACCAGCGCGCAGTGGCCTCACGGCTATTTCTCTCCCCTCTTCCCAGATAATCTATGTGGCGAGAAACCCCAAGGACAACCTGGTGTCTTACTACCATTTCCACAGGATGAATAAAGCGCTTCCGGCCCCAGGGACCTGGGAAGAGTATTTTGAGAGCTTTCTGACTGGGAAAGGTATGAACCTTCAGCTCTGAACCCCTTTCTAAGCCTCCAACACCATAAAAAGGGCCATTTCCTGAGGCCCCATGGGGCCTGCCTTCTTGGATGTGAGGGGATCACCACCTGACACTGGGATCTCTCTCCTCGGTGGAGTGTCAGTGGTGAGCGGGACCCCTGGCCCCACCCCATTCCCTGGCTCCGCCCCATTCCTCCGGCCCCACCCTATTCCCCCTGTCACCCGCCCCACTCCCCTGGCCCCTGTCCCACTCCCCTGGCCCCTGTCCCACTCCCCTGGCCCCGCCCCACTCCCCTGGCCCCTGTCCCACTCCCCTGGCCCCGCCCCACTCCCCTGGCCCCGCCCCACTCCCTTGGCCCCGCCCTGTCTTGCAGTGTGCTGGGGCTCATGGCATGACCACGTGAAAGGATGGTGGGAAGCCAGAGACCAACACCACATCCTCTTCCTCTTCTACGAGGACCTGAAGATGGTGAGGGGCAGCAGTGTTCCTATTTGACCATGAAATATTACGTCACAGCGTGGGGCCGCATCAGGGCCTCGCAGAGTGGAAGGGAGCAAGAACGGCTGCCTTTCACTGGCGATAGCTGCCCCGTGCGAAGTGCCCCCGGCTGTCCTGGCTCCCGCCTCGCACGTCTCCCGCAGCGCCCGCTGCTGGTCCCTCGCCCGCCTTCCAGCACATCTATTTCACATTCTGCTTGGGAGGAAACGCTTTTCTAACACACTTTTTTCATTGAGGGACGTCAATTTCAAGAACAGTTTAAGAAATGATGGTATAATGGGAAAATACTAATGATTTAGAGTCAGAATTATTGAATTCAAATTCTAGCTTTATTGCCAGATATAAAATATCGAGAGTGAAAAACAGCATCGTTTTCTATGTTTTTAGTTGAGATCGTTGATGTGTAATATAGTGTTAGCTTCAGGTATACAACAGGACGACTTGATATTTGTACACCTTGCAAAATGAGCGCCACAGTAAGTCTACCTAACATCTGCACCCAACAGAGTTTAACTATTTCCTGTAGCTGGAACTTTAAGATCTACTCGCTCCTCGACTTTCAGGTATGCACCACAGTATCATTAACCACAGCCGCCTGCTGCACAGACACCCTGACTGACTGAGTGGACAGCTGGGCCTCTGCACCTCTGACCCCTCACCCACTCCTCTCAGCCCCGCCCTGCCCCCTGCAACCCCAGTCTGTTCCCCGTGTCTATGATTCTTCTTTTGTTTTCTTTTAAATTGCACTCCATGGTTTTTTAAAACAAATAACTTATTACATTTCTAGTATTCTAATACACAGGTAGTCTAACCCCAGAGTCCCTAAAGCCTTTTACATGTTCTGTGGTCATATTCTGGAATATTCCCTGGACGCAGTCACACACAGCTCACAGTTGTCAGCACTCTTGCTGACCCCGAGTCTGTAGGAGCCAATTACATTAAGCACTTTTTGTTGTTGTTAATCCTCACCCAAGTGTATGCTTTTCCCATTGGCTTTCTGAGAGGGTGGAAGGGAGGGGGCGAGAGAAACATGGATGTGAGAGACACATGGATTGGCTGCTTCCCGCACCTGCCTTGACTGGGGCCAGGGATCCAGCCTGCAACTGAGGTACGTGCCCCTGAGCAGAATCGAACCCGTTACCTTTCAATTCACAGGCAGGGGCTCTAACCACTGAGCACCTGGCCTGGGCAAATGAAACATCCAACCTTTTAAAGCAGAAGCTCATCATAAAGCAGAAGATACCGTCGTGGGGTACACTCCTCCACTTGCCCTCCCCCACTCCTTCCAGAAACAGGTGCGTCCACAGCCACATCTCCCAGGGCTGCGTCCCTCTGATGGGAGAACAGTGGCTCCCGAGGCACTGAGACCCCACGCCCCGGGCGGAGGGACTGGGCCGGAGTCGTCATCGTGGGCCTCTCAGTCCTCCTGAGCTAACAGGTCCTCTCCGTGCTCGGCCCCACAGCAACGTGTGGGCGCGTTTCTGCCCAAGGCAGAGCCAGCGGCAGCCTCCCCTGCTCAGGCCTCATCGCCTGCCCCGTGCCTCTGCGGTACCTTCGTTCTCATCATGCGGCTACGGACTCTCCCTGCTGGACACGTGGCCCACCAGACCCTCCGATAACTGCCCGAGCAGGACGTTTGGAAATGAGCTTAGTGCAGCGTTCCCCGCACCCGGCACATCATACTCAGCGGTGCTTCCGTCTCAGAGCAGGAAAAGCTTAATAATTTTTAATTTTTAAAAATCTGTGTCACTGTATTAGAATGAGTCATTTCTGGAAAGTTGAGCATTTGGGAGGCAGGATTATTTTTTATTTTATGTTACTTATCACTATTATTAATTCAATGCAATATTTTAAAAACTATTTTATATCAAATCTTCACTTTTCTTTTCACTCTGATCACAGAACCCAAAGCATGAAATTCGGAAGCTGGGAGAATTTATTGGAAAAAAGCTGGATGACAACGTCCTAGATAAAATTGCCCATCACACTTCGTTTGATGTCATGAAGCAAAATCCCATGGCAAACTACTCGGCAGTCCCCGCTGAGGTCATGGACCACTCGGTCTCTCCGTTCATGAGGAAAGGTGGTTCTCTCTCTGTTGGTCATGATCTTAAAAGAACAGTCGAGGACCCCAGGGCCTGTGGGGAGGTTTGCATGGATAAGAAAAACAAGGTCCATAATAAATGATGCTGGGGAAGGAGTATTTAAGAGACCACAGATGAAATGAAACCAACGTTTGGCCACAACTAGAGAGTAAGGTTTAGTGTCTAAACCAGCCTTGGGCAAACTACGGCCCGCGGGCCGGATCCGGCTGTTCTATCCGGTTCTCTTGCTCTCCCCTCCGCTCCTTTACTTTGAATTTATATTAGTTCACACAAACACTCCATCCATGCTTTTGTTCCGGCCCTCCGGTCCAGTTTAAGAACCCATTGTGGCCCTCGAGTCAAAAAATTTGCCCACCCCTGGAACCCACCGCCTTATCTCACTCCCCTCCAGAGTTCTAGATGATAAGGTGGAAATGCAGTCTTCAGTGCCATGGAGCAAAGCATCCGCTGCATAGATGGCTCTATGCTGCCTGGCATGCAAGAGGGCGGGGAAAAGACAGGAAAGCTCCCAGGCCTGCGGTTTTAACGTGAGGTCCCCACCCGCCACCCCCACCCCCACCCCCACCCCAACGTGGCTCAGGGGCAGCAGGCTCTCCTGGCCCCCCAATCAGACAGACGTCCTCTTCCCTTCGACGGAAAGGGACAGGCTGGCAGGAGGAATGCGGCGCCCAGCCCAGCCCTGCCCTCCTGCAGGGCGAGTGGACACCGCACACAAGAGCAGGCCGAGGCACACAGTCCTGAGCAGCTCTGACTCGCCGCCTCTCCCAGGGGCCGTCGGAGACTGGAGGAGTCACTTCACCGTGGCTCAGAACGAGCGGTTTGACGAAGACTATCAGCGGCAAATGGCTGGGACAAGTCTAACCTTCCACTTCCAGTTCTAGCGAGAGAGAACGTGTTTTAGTTTATGGCCCAGCTCACTGGGCAACAACTGCTGGACGTTCATCCCCAGACACCCCGCAGCGGGCCGCGCCTCAGACCGTTGTTCGTCGTGTTTGCTCTTGCTCCCTCTGCAAAGGAAAGGGCAGAGTTAGCGGCGACGGGGCGGTGGGGATGGGCACTGTCCGGAGGAGGTTCAATAAACTCCTAGTCACACACGTGACACTGGTGCTAATGATCATTCTGCTGAAGGTCATGTGCTGGCTAACATTACAAATGCTCCAGTCCTCACCTAAAAACACAATCAGGTTTTCAGATGAAGTGTTGGTTAAAGGTAGGATTTTTTTTACTGGTTGGTTTTTTTATTGGGGGGGGGGGGGCGGGAATGAACATCGACTTGCTGTTCTACTTATGTATCCACTGGCCGCTTCTTGTATGTGCCCTGACTGGGGATCGAACCCGCAACCTTGGCGTAACGGGGACAAGGCTCTAACCACCTGGGCTACCTGTCGAGGGCCCAGCTGCATTAATGCCGCACTGAAATGTGTGAACAGCGCCTAACTGCAGCAGAGGCTGGGCAGCCGGGTGCCCGTCCAGGGCTGCTTCCCGCTGAGTCTCCAGGTCGCCCCGGGCTCAGGATGGGACGCCTTCCTCCCCACCTCTCGCCACCACCCGGGCACTTGGCTGGACTCGCTTCCACCCACAGGCGCCACCGTTGCGCCCGCCGTGCTCTGACGCTCCGAGTGCCTCCACAGTCGCCTTCTCACACGCAGCACCACGTGCCGCGTGCCCTCCGTGCTGCCACCTCCACGGCCCCCTCCCGCCAGAACTGTGCCTCCCGCCTAGGCGAGTGTGGGCTTCCTGACGCGCTTCTCTGCGCATCGCCCCTGCCAGGGCTCTTCTCCTGCAGTGAAACTCTGATTTCAGTCCCCTAGTGCTGCATTTTCCAACGACGCCCACGTTTCCCTGCTGAGCTGTGGCCAGCTTTTCAGCCGTGAATTCGGAGGCAGCTGTAACTGTGTGTGACACAGGTGATCGCGTCCTCCAAACCGCCTGGCACTGCAGCCAGTCGGCCTCCCACTGAGCCTGCTCACCCGTCAGGTTCCTGACCTTCTGGCTTCATTGTCCTCCTGGGCCTCCCCGGGCACCCCCTCCTCTCTGCCCTGCACGCCGGCAGCGTGCCCAGCCCCCGTGCCTCCTGCTCCTGAAGAGACCCCTGTCCCTCTGACTCCTCTACACTTGGTATAATTCGCCTTCTTATTAATATTAAAGCACATTGTGCTGTCACTTGTCTGCCTGTGTTGTCTTTCCTGTGCGTGTTTAAATTTCCGCTGTGTATTTTTCTAGAAAACAGGGACGATATACCTCACTGCACACCAAACAGCATGCGCCCTGCACAGAAATAAGGAACTGGAAGAACGTTTCACTCAAGAAAACTCTGAGAAGCTAACTGTTTACATCCTAAGGAGCCCTCTAACGGCTCTCATCTGTAGCTAGCTGTGCAACACAGTGGGACTAACCACGCGTGGCTATTTAATTAATTAACATTTAAGCTTTAGCTCCTCACTCGCACCAGCCACTTTTCAGGGCTCAGGAGCACATGTGACCGGGCCTATCGTTTGGACAGCGCATTTTATAAAACACTATGGCCGGTTCACGGATTCCTGCACATTGAAAGGAAATTAATTAGAAGAACTATTTTAATATCGCTATTTGCCCTTTCTCTGTAATAGAAGTGTCAACCAAATTCAAGACCAACAATGACAGATGGAAACATATGCATGAGATTGGCGCAAATGAGAGCTTTATATGTACAATGCATGCACGTGTCAACTTAGCCTTTTATAGACATAGAATAAACTTGCTTCATTAGACCTGCTTTCTGATGTAGCTAAACTTTTTTCCAGGCCAGTGAAGCACCCCAACTTCTCTTTCAGGTAATTGTCAGCAACACAGCAGTAAATACCAACACAACGCAGATTATTATTGTAGACCATACAGGGAGAACAAAGGGTAAAATATTTAACTGCAGCAGTGTCTGACTATATTCTGCACAGTGAGAAAACCTGAAGTCATTTTCATTTCATTTGTTATTTTTTCAGTCAGGTCAAGTTTCTAAGCTTTCTAAATCTTCGTTTTCCAACTAATGAAAAGAAAATAGGATTCCACCGAGTCTCCTATCTACTTACTCCAGGACTTCTGTGAGGATCAAATGAGATGAGGCACGGGAAAATACTTCACAGATATTTGGTTAAAGTGTGAAATGTTTCCACCTGTGTTCCTGGAACTCCAAGGAGGCTAGTCTCTAGGGAGAGGAAGCCGGGCGTTGCTACCTGACGTCATTACCCTGCACTTGCAGCGACAATTTCTGGGCTGGGCTGTGGGCTGCATTTTGTGCCATGGGGTCTTGGCAGCATCGGCTGCGATTTGGTGGGCTATCGCTCCAGGGGTGTGGCAGGGCATGTGTCCCACTTGGGGGAAGCTGAGTGTTGCTTTCTGGGTGCCAGATACAGGGTGTCATTTCTCTGTGCACATCATGGCAGCTCCTGCATTGAGCATCTGCCCCCTGGTGGTCAGTGTGCATCATTGTGACCGGTCGGAAGGTGGGAAGGACACTTAGCATATTAGCCTTTTATATAGATAGACTAGAGGCCTGGTGCACGAATTCGTGCATGGGTGGGGAACCTCGGCCTGGCTGGCGATTGCGGTCCATCGGCGGGGGGGGGGGGGGCCTGGGAGGTTGGCCAGTGGGCCCCCCAATCAGGGCCTATCGGGGGGGGGGGGGCTGGCTAGCAGGGGGAAGGGACTGTGGGATGTTGGCCGGCTGGTTGGGGAGGCCAACTGGCAGGGAGGAAGGGCTGTGGGAGGTTAGCTGGCTGGTCGGGGAGGCCAACCGGCTGGGCAGAGGGGCCGCAGGAGGTTGGCTGTGGGAGCACACTGACCACCAGGGGGCAGCTCCTGCGTTAAGCATCTGCCCCCTGGTGGTCCATGAGCATCATAGCGACTGACTGACCACTCCTCCCGGTTGTTCGGTTGTAACAGTCATTTAAGCTTTTATACATACAGATTTCTGTCACCAGAAAGAGATCGAGCAGACAAGACCTTTTATTTTTACAAAAATCCTTTGGGTGCAGCCTTATGTCCCAATGGGAAACTAACCCTGCAGGTAAGAGGCATTAGTAAGTCCCTCCATGGGAAGTGCTGGAACCTAGTTTGAAACGTAACTCCAGTGTTTCTAAGCCTGGAGTTTGACTTCTCAACACCAAGCCTCTTCCTTCCTGCTCAGTCTCACCAAGGGCTTCCATCACGATCACGCTGACCACAGGCTGCTCGCCTGTCCCGGACCCTGAACCAGCCCAGGCTGGCCAGGAGTTGGCCACTGTCCATCCACGATCAGGTGACGTTTAATAATGTTCTACTAAATGGCTAGCCCACCCCACTGTTGAAAGCTCTGAAGTCAGCAGGGCCCCAAGCGGACTGTGGCCTCGCACTTGACTACCAGGCATGTGTCCGGTCTGAACCCTGTCCTTCACGCCTTTCCATCTACATTCCTCCCCTGGAACAGGCACAGCAAGGCTCTGCCGGCCTGATCGGATGCGGCGCTTTCTGGGGCTGTGCTCCAGCTCCCCACCCCAGGACCCCAGCCTCGGAGCCTGCCAGCTCCCTGGATAAGCAGCGCAGGGAGAGAGGACTTGAGCTCAGGCCATTTGACCTTGCACTCAGGTTTCTACCTCTTACTTTCCTCCAAACCACCTACATAATCTTGGCAGGTAAAGCCCACCTATATATTTTGGTTATTTAACCCTGGCACAAACAGACCAACTCAACCTGGCCTTAACTTGGCCTCTCCCCTCAAATCTCTTAAAGGGAGTGATTAGCATATCACGCTCCATCTGTTTGTATCCATTCTGAGACTTCGAATCTATTAGTACAGGGTTCATGCTCTGTGTTTTATCACACCTGAGCAATGTCCTTGGACTCCCGTGGAGGAAGTCTGGTTTGAATCAAGAAAATATGTATTAAAACAAACTGCACGTAAGAGATGCAAGAAGTACGCTAGTACAGCGCAGTAGGTGCGATGATTCCATGTAAAACATGAAGACGCTTCTGTATCCAGCAATGTTGGGAGGAGACTTGTTCAACTGAACAGGCTCCTGAGGCCACTGGCTGTTGCCCATTGGTGAAGGACCAATAGAAACACAGATTTCAAATAAACACATTATGCCAATTCAAACTTAAATCTACACCAATAAAAACACCCTCAGATAAGAAATATCACAATAAGGTGGGGAATTAGAAAGTAAGTGATTTCTGCATCACCAGACTCAGAGCACGGAGGAGAAAGGCGTGTACTCAGATCGGGGCTGCTTGGAACAAGGTGGTGCCACTGCTTCCTACAGCACCAGAGAGCCTGCAGGCCGGCAGGGAGGTACTAGTGTGAGCAAGAGATGAGACGTTCCTGATTTAAACCAAACTACAACAGGCACATCCCTGGCCGGGCGGCTCGTGTGGGCATTGTCCCATGCAGCAAAGGGTTGCCATTGGGTCCCCAGGTTGTGGGCTCAATCCCCAGTGGAGGCAAACTATCGATGCTTTACTCTCACATCAACGTTTATTTCTCTCTCTCCCTCTCCCTTCCTCTCTCTCTAAAATCTGCATATATAAGAGCCTAAGCGACTGGCCAACCAGCCGACCAGCCAGTAGCTATGACATGCATTGACCATCAAGGGGCAGATGCTCAGTGCAGGAGCTGCTGAGTGACAGCAACTTTGCAGAGTGCCCTCTCGTATTCCGGGACCCCTTGGGGATGTTGGACTGCTGGTTTCAGCCCAATCTCCACAGGCCGGGCTGAGGGACCCCACTGGTGCATGAATCCGTGCACCGGGCCTCTAGTCAACAATAAGAAACACAGAAAACAAAATGGGGACAACCTCTCTAACAGGGAAAATGCATGAACAAGACCAGCGAGGTCCTTTCCCCCGAAAAGGTGTGAGCGGGCCTTTGAATTCATAGCTGGACTGATGGGTGGAGGTTTTCTCAGTACAAAGCACAGCTGTAAAGACTGGGAGAAGTGACAGCTTTTTTCAAATGACCAAATCTCAATGTAAGATCCCAAGGCATACAAAGACAAAGAGAAACACGCTCAATCAAAAGAACAAAATAAACCGCCAGAAATCAATCCTAAAGACACAGGTATCTATGAATCACCTGACAAAGAATTCAAAACAATCTCCTTAAAGATGCTTGAGCTAAAAGAGACACAGAAAGAACTAAATTCAATAGGACTTAGGAGACACCATCAAACAATGTACAGTCACCCGGTACCCACAGTTTCCCTTTCAGCAGTTTCAGCTGCCCGGTCAATAGTAGTTCCAAATAGTAAATGGAAAATTCCAGAAATAAGCAAGTCACGTTTTAGATTTTGAACTATTCTGAGTAGTGGGATACAATTACACATCCACTCACTCCATCCTTCCTGGGACGTGAACCATCCCATTGCCCAGCACATCCACACTGTGCACACTACCCACCATCAGTCCTGGTCACCATCTCGATGACAAGGTTGTCCTGGTATCAAGTGTCCCTATTCCAGGAGCCCTCACTTTACTGAACAATGGCCCCAAAGTGCAGAGCAGAGCTGCCGGCTATTCAGACATGCCAAAGAGAGCCATGAGGTGCTTCCACTTTTTAAAAATGAAAATGTAAAAGTTCTAAATTTAATAAGGAAGAAACCACATACTGGGGTTCCTAAGATCTACAGTAAGAACAAATCTTCTCTCCATGAAACTGTAAACAAAGAAAAAGAAATGTATGCTGGTCCTGCTGTCAAGCCTCACCCTGCAGGAGTTATAGCCACAGTGTCTAAGTGTTCAGTGAAGATGGAAAAATGCTTTAAATCTGTAGGTGGAAGACATGGCATCCTGGCTCCATGATCCTCTTTTTGCCACACAATCAGACAGACTCTAGTGGCCTAACACCAAGCTTACAACATCTATGTCATTCGCTGCACTTCATCTCATCACACAGACGTGGTGTTATTTTGCATCAGCATTAGAAGAACCTTACCTAATAATAGAGAAACATGTAAATTGACCGTACCTCCGATACACCCACAGCCAATCAGAGTGAGTATGCAAATTAACCAAAGATGGCGGTTAACTTGCATACATACCTGGGTCCCGGGAACCTCCTCAGCACCCAGGTGGCCATGGGAGGGGTGGGTGGCCCCCTTCGTAAGCCTAAAGCCTGGGCGAAGGCTTTAGGCTAGGACAGGGGCTGAGCCTGGGATCGGAGGGAAGGGGAAAAAAATCAATGGAAACATATCCTCAGGTGAGGATAAAAAGAAAAATAAAGAAATGTCATATCCTATAAAAGACACATCTTGAAAATGCCTAAAGAAAGTTGTCGTTTTTTCATGGTGAAGGAACTGGAGTCTGTGTTGATGAAAACACCTTGGCGGCTGTGGTGACTGGCAGTGGCTGCAGCAGCGAGGTGATGGGGCTGGCGCCTTCCCCTGATCAGCCTGGTCACCTCCTGCAAAGGGAGGCCAGACTGCGGCTTAAGTCCGCTCCCAAGGGAAGCGGGCCTAAGCCATCACTAGGACATCCCCTGAGGGCTCCCAGTATGTGAGAGGGGGCAGGCTGGGCTGAGGGATCCCTCCCCAGTGCACGAATTTCGTGCACAGGGCCCCTAGTCCTATATAATAAGAGGGTAATATGCAAATTGACCCTAACGGCGGAACGACCGGTCGCTATGAAACGCACTGACCACCAGGGGGCAGCCGGCAGGGCAATCAATCGGGAGGCTCTGTGATCGCCCCAAAGAGGGAGGCCCAGGCTACCCTCTGTGGGTGATGAATCGGGGGGCTCCGCAGAACTGGGGAACCGGGGGAGTGTGGTGGAGGACGCAGGCAGCACCAGGCCAAGGCAGGTGTGGGCGGGGGGCAGGGCCGCAGGGCCATGAGGCAGCCGGAGCCGTGAGGCAGCTGGGGCTGCAAGGGCACCGGCAGCCAGGACTGCAAAGGCCTATCATTGCACGAATTTCAGGCATCGAGCCTCTAGTATAACAATAAGAGAACAAACTCTGATTTTTAAAATGACCAAACCGAGAAGTACAAACTAGAACATGTGAAAAAGAGTCAATAATACTGTAATGACAATGTTTGGCACCAAGTGGCTAGTTGAAATAACCACTAAGCTGTACACAAAATAATATTGAACCTAAACTGTAATGTAAAAATATGATTTTTTAAATGGCATGAGAATATATTTCAAATGAATAACTCGTTTTCTTCAATAAATAGCCTCTTTATTTGAAAAAAAAAATGACCAAAAGATCTCTTCACTGCCAAAACCGGTTTGGCTCAGTGGATAGAGCGTCGGCCTGCAGACTGAAGGGTCCCGGGTTCGATTCCGGTCGGGGGCATGTACCTTGGTTGCGGGCACATCCCCAGTGGGGGATGTGCAGGAGGCAGCTGATTAATGTTTCTCTCTCTCATCGATGTTTCTAGCTCTCTATCCCTCTCCCTTCCTCTCTGTAAAATATCAATAAAATATATATTAAAAAAAAAAAGATCTCTTCACCAACGATCTCAATGAAACACATGGGAAGGTGCCCTCATCGCATCCGTCAGGGAAAGGGAAAGGAACGAGACCAGCTGTACACCTGCTGGAGGTCAAACCTGGAACTGCGCCAGCACTGACAGCCGCCGGGACGCGGACACAGGAGCTCCCAGCCATTGCTGGTGGGGATACAAAATGGCACAGCCGTGTTGGAAAGCCGTTTGGCAGTTTCTTACAAAACTAAGCACACTCTTACACATGACCCAACAAGTGTACCTCCTGGTATTTACCCAAAGGAGCTGAAAACCTGTACCCACACAAAAGCTTGCACATAGATGCTTATAGCAGCTTTATTCATAATTGCCAAGCTGGGAGGCACTGAGGCTATCCTTCAGGACATGCATGGATAAATTGTGGCATGCCATTTTATTCATATACTAGTGGCCTCATGCATGAAATTTGTGCACGGGGGGGGTGGGGGGGGGTGGGGAGGGGTGTCCCTCAGCCCAGCCTGCACCCTCTCCAATCTGGGATCCCTCAGGGGATGTCTGACTGCCAGTTTAGGCCCGATCCCATAAGGCCTAAACTGGCAGTCAGACATCCCTCTCACAATCCAGGACCACTGGCTCCTAACAGCTCACCTGCCTGCCTGCCTGCCTGATCACCCCCAACCACTCTGCCTGCTAGCCTGCTCACCCCCAACTTCCCCCCCCACACTGGCTTTCTCACCCCCAATTGCCCCTCCCCCCCCCCCGCCGGCCTACTTGCCCCCAACTGCCCCCCCCCCACAAACCTGCTCTCCATTGCTGGCCTGATCGCCCCCAACTGCTCCCCCCTAGTGGCCTGACCGCCCCCAACTGCCCCCCCCGACAGCCTGCTTGCCCCAACTCCCCCCCTGGCCTGATCGCCCCTAACCACCTCTGTCTCGGCCCTGCCACCATGGCTTTGTCCGGAAGGTCTCCCAGAAGGCCTCCCAGTCTAATTAGCATATTACCCTTTTATTAGTATAGATAATGTCTTTTTTATCTATATATATAAAAGGCTAATATGCAAAGTGTCTCCTTGGGAGTTCGACCAGAGACTGGGAGTTCGATTGCTCACTATGATGTGCGCTGACCACCAGGGGGCAGCGTGGAATGAAGGAAGGCCCCAATCGGCCCTGATCACCGACCAGGCCTAGGGACCCTACCCATGCACGAATTTCGTGCACCAGGCCTTTAGTTAGTATATGTTCTTTCTTTGTCTCTTATAACCTTTTTAAAATCTATTTTGTCTGATATTAGTGTAGCCCAGTGGTTCCCAACCTTTTTGGGCCATGCCCCACCTAAGCATCTCTAAAATCCTGATGCCCCACTTCCGTGACATATAATTCTTAGTCTTCAAAAAGTGAACTCCTAGTCACGTGGCGGAAGCCTAAAATGTTGGAAGCCGCCCATTGCCTTCACTAGCAGAGAGAGGTGGGCAAGGAACCCGGAAGGCTGGAGACCTTGAGCTCTGAAAAGTCAGAGCTCTGCACCCACTGTTTAGTTGAGACAATGGTAGCTGAAGCAACTTCCACCTTTTAGTTTTATGTAAATCCTTGCTGATTGGCTATTATTGGAATTGCCTGCCTAAGGGCTATGGGTGTATCCCAAAACCTGAATAAAAGGGATGGCAAGGCCAGAGCAAAGGGGAGTTCTTCCTCTTGAGCTGGGGTCCCGCGTCGCCCCCAATATTTTCAAATTAATATTTTCTAGTCTCTTTCATTTGCGTGAGGCCTTCTCCAGAGCCCAAACCCTGAACCTGAACCCTGAACCACGCGGGACGTGGGGAGGACACTTCCAACGTGGGGTACTCACTCTAAAAGGCCATGAACTTGATTTAAACAAGCTTCCAAAGAACATAGCATCTATGAAAGAGAAAAAAGAACAAAAGGACAGTTGTACTGAGGAAGAAATCACTAAGAAATTGTTTAAAAAAATAATAATATGAAGTGATATGAAAAAATAGCCAATGAAGTTTCCAAACATATAATAGAGAACTGAGCTGAAATGCATAAATATGTCGCAACATGTATTTATATACTGTGTATGAGGCCCCTACAACAATAAGAAAGGCAAGAAATGCACTGTTAGTAACTCATTCTCCAATTGCCCCACTTAACAATCAAACTGCCTTCTTGTGGGGCATGTGCCTCACGCTGGGAATCTCTGGTGCAGCCATTCCTGGCTGTCTTTTGGTTATCATTTGGAGGGAGTATTTTCCCCATCCTTTCACTTCCAAACCCTTTTGTCTTTGGATCTGAAATGAGTCTCTTACAGGCAGTATATAATTGGATCATGGATTTTTCCTCCTATTCTTCAGATTTTGTCTTTTGATTAGGAAATTTAAGCCATTTACATTTCAAGTAATTACTGATGAGCTAGGACTTCTGTCATATTACTGTTTGTTTTCTATATGCCTTATAGATGCCTTTCTCTCATTTCCTACATTACTGTCTTCTTTTATGTTTAGTTTACTTTCCATAGTGGAACATTTAAATTGCTTTTTATTTCCTCTTATATATGTTCTATAGCTATTTTTTTTGTGATTACCACAAGGATTATATTTAATTTCCTAAAGTTATAACAATCTCATTTGAATTATGCCAGCTTAATATTAACACGTTAAGCGCCCAGCCTGTTTTGTCTTTGGGACGGAAAGTATAGTGTCAGTCACCGGTGACTGACAGGGCGTTTAACATGTTAATAATATACAAACTCTACTCCTTTCATAGTTCCATGCCCACCCCTTTGGTTGTTGATGTCAAAACATATCTTTTTACATGATTTGCCCAAAAAACATTCTATATAATAAAAGCCTAATACACTAAGTGTCTGGTTGTCTGTTCAACCAATCAAAGCATAATATGCTAATGATATGCTAAGGCCACTCAATCGCTCGCTATGACGTGCACTGACCACCAGGGGGTAGATGCTCTGACCGGTAGGTTAGCTTGCTGATGGGGTCTGGCCAATCGGGACAGAGCGAGATGGGTGGACATGCCCTGGAACCCTCCTGTGGTCCCCCTGGCTGACCAACCTCCTGCGTCCCTCCCTGGCCTCAATCGTGCACCGGTGGGGTCCTCGGCCTGGCCTGTGCCCTCTCGCAATCTGGGACCCCTTGGGGGATGTCAGAGAGCTGGTTTTGGCCCAATCTCACAGGCATAAAAGGTTAATATGCAAATTGACCGAATGGCAGAAGCCAGTTGGTATAACACACACTACCAGCAGGGGGCAGATGCTCAATGCAGGAGCTGTCCCCTGGTGGTCAGTCAGCTCCCACAGCCAACCTCCCGTAGCTAGCCAACCTCCCGTAGTCCCTTCCCCTGGCCAGCTGGCCCCGTGATCAGCCCTGATGGGGGTGCTGGCTAGCCTACCTCCTGCAGTTCTTCCCCTCAGCCAGCCAATCTCCTGTGGCCCCTCCTTCTGGCTGACCAACCTCCAGCGGCCCCTTCAGGGGGAGGGGCTGTGGGAGGTTGGCCCCCGGCCCCGATCAGGACTGAGTGAGATGGCTCCAATTGGCTCTGATCTCTGGCCAGGCTGAGAAACCCCACCTGTGCACGAATTCATAAACCAGGCCTCTAGTAAAAAAATAAATGCATTACTCTCTCATATTATGTAGATGAAACAAAATGTGTAATTACAAACCAAAGTTATAATAATACTAGCTTTTGGATTAGTGTTTTTAAAAAATGTATTAGTTTCCTAAATCATATAGAAAACAAAATCTGTTGTTACAATATTACTGCCATGTATTTACCTTTATTAAGTACATAATTCTTTATTTCATCATATGGCTTTGAGTTACTCTTGATTGTCCTTTTATTTCATCCTGCAGGTCTCCCTTGAGCATTACTTTTGTTTATCTGGGAATGTCTTAATTTCTTTTTCACTTTTGAAGGACAATTTTGCTGGCTATAGAATTGCTGGATGGCAGGTTTTTTAAACATTTTGAGAATATTGGCCCACTGCCTTTTTACCTCTGAAGTCTCTGTTGAGAAATCTACTCTTGTTGAGGATCCCTTGTATGCTGAGTCCCTTCTCTTTTGTTTCTTCAAGGTTATCTTTTTGTCCTTTTCTTTTGAAAGTTTGATTTTATCCTGTCTTGGCATGGTTCTCTTGGAATTCATCTTACTTGGAATTTGTTGAGCCTTTTTATATTTATCTTCATGTATTTCATCAAATTTGGGACTTTTTTTTACTATTATTTCAAGTATTTTTTCTGCTCATTTTTCTTTCTCGTTTCCTTCTGGACTCCCACAATGTATATGTTGGTGTCCATATACATTGGTGTTCCACAGGTCCCTTCGGCTCTGTTCACTTTTCTTCAATCTTTGTCCTTCCAATCCTCAGATTAGATAATTTTTACTATACTATTTTAAAATTCTGATTGTTTCTTCGGTTTGCTCAGATCTACCCTTGATTACCTTTAGTGAATTCATTTCAGTTACTGTATTTTTCAGCTCTAGAATTTCTTTTCCATTTCTTCTTAGGTTTTATATCTCTTTTTTGATGTTTCATTTTGTTCATAACTCACATTCTTGACTTTCTTCACATCTTTCTTTAATGTTTTAGGATCCTTAAGGTAGTTGTTTTAAAGTTTTTGTCTAGTAGAGTTGCTATCAGGTCTTTTTCAGGAATAGTTTCTGTAGATTTATTTTCTTTCTTTGAAGGGGCCATAGTTTGTGTTTCTTTGTATGCCTTGTAATTGTTTTGTTGAAAACTGGACATTTGGATTTAATAATGTAAATAACTCTGGCAGACTCTCCTTCTTCCTTAGAGTGTTCTGGTTTGTTGTTGTTTTATTGTATTAGGTTGTCTCTGCCAAAGATCTTTCTGAGGCGTAGACTTAAGGTCTTCCCAAATATTTTCTGAGCCTGTACCTTTCCCTGGGCATGTATGACCACTTTCTAATTTTTCCTGTAGCTGTAATTGCTTTTTGTACGTCCTAGTCTTTAATGTCTGAGTCCCAAAAGACAAAAAGAGAAAAATAATGGGGAAAAGGGCACTGGCCCTTTGAAGTCCTTGGGAATCACTTTATATAGACAGGGAGGCACTTGCAACAATGGGGGAAGGCACAAGAACAATGACCACCTGCTCTGTGCTCGTATTTGCTCGTCAGCAGCAAGCAGTGATCAGAGCACTGGTATTTGGAGGATGCTGTTTTTTTTCCCCAGGTCTGGCTCCTCCACAAACTGTGTGCGTGGTGCTTCAGGGACATCTGTAGACTTGCCTGCCATGGTGCTTGGGTGATTGTGGGAACTATTATTGTACTGAGGACTGAAATTGACTGACATTAACCACAATGTGCCTTCTAAGCTTGTCCCTGGAAGTGCAAGACTTCAGTGGACTTCAGACTTCCAAAATGGTTACTTCAAACCTTTTATAAAGTTCAATTAACAAATTAGGCATAAAAGATTAAAACAATCTATGCTAATAAAAGCCTAGGTGGCCCTCATGCCCTCAAGCGATGCCCTCACATCATCACAAGATAGCCGCCCCCACGTTGTCACAAGATGGCCACCACAAGATGGTCACCACAAGATGGCTGGCAGGGGAGGGCAGTTGTGGACAATCAGGATGGCAGGGGAGGGCAGTTGGGGGCAAACAGGCTGGAAGGGGAGGGCAGTTGGGGGCAATTGGGCTGGCAGGGGAGGGCAGTTGGGGGCAATTGGGCTGGCAGGGGAGGGCAGTTGGGGGCAATTGGGCCGGCAGGGGAGGGCAACTGGGAGTGATTGGGCTGGCAGGGGAGCAGTTAGGCGTCAATCAGGCCAGCAGGGGAATGGTTAGAGGGCGATCAGGCTGGCAGGCAGGCAAGTGGTTAGGAGCCAGCAGTCCCAGATTGTGAGAGGGATGTCTGACTGCCGGTTTTGGCCCAATCTCGCAGGGGTCCCAGATTGGAAAGGGTGCAGGCTGGGCTGAGGGACACCCACTGAGTGCACTAATTTCATGCACTGGGCCTCTAGTAATTAATAATAAAATGGTACAATCATAGCAATGTAATAAAAGTGGTGTGAATGTGGTCTCCCTCTCAAAATATTTTATAGCATTCACTAGAGGCCCAGAGCATGAAAATTCGTGCACTCGGGGGGGTTCCTCAGCCCAGCCTGCACCCTCTTGCAGTCTGGGACCCCTCGGGAGATGTCCACCTGCTGGTCCCAGAGAGCGGGCCTAAGCTGGCACTCAGACATCCCTCTGGCAGCCCAGGAGCCCTCAGGGGATGTCCACATGCCAGCTTGGGCCCCCTCCTCAGGCAGTCGGACATCCTTGGCGCTGCCAAAGAGACAGGAGAGGCTCTGCCACCGCTGCTACACTCGCAGCCATCAGCCACGCTTGTGGCTGATCGATCTCACCCCAGAGAGGGAGGCACCACCCACCTGCCCCAGCCCACTGGTCAGTGGCCTGGGCCTCCCTCTCTGAGGCAATCATGGAGCCCCCCATTGATCATCCTGCTGGGCCTCCCTCTGCGGTGCGATCATGGGGCAATGGCCAGTCCCGGACCAATCACATTGCACCCACCTTGGGTAACCTGGCGCCAGTGGGTGTCATAGTGTGATCATCCGGACAGTCGTTCAGTTGATTTGAATATTACACTTTTATTATTAAAGATTAGCAGGCTATCTGCTAATATAATAAGAATCTATACTAATAAAAGGGTAATATGCTAATTAGACCAGGAGACCTTCCAGGAGACCTTCTGGACAAAGCCAGGGTGGTGGGGCCAAGGCAGAGGCGGTTAAGGGTGATCAGGCCAGGAGGGGAGGGCAGTTGGGGGAGAGCAGGCTGGCGGGGGGGGGTAGTTGGGGGCGAGCAGGCTGGCAGGGGGGCAGTTGGGGGCAATAAGGCCAGCAAGGGGGGGCAGTTGAGGGTGAGAAGGCAGGCACAGGGGGCAGTTGAGGGTGAGAAGGCTGGCAGGGGGGCAGTTGGGGGCAATCAGGTCGGCAGGCAGAGTGGTTAGGGGCAATCAGGCAGGCAGGCAGGTGAGCCATTAGGAGCCAGTGGTCCTGGATTGCGAGAAGGATGTCCAACTGCCGGTTTAGTCCTGATCAGTCGGGCAGTCGGACATCCTCCGAGGGGTCCCAGATTGGAGAGGGTGTCGGCCAGGCTGAGGGACACCCCCTCCCTGGCCCCCCCCCACTCCTCGTGCACAGTTTTCATGCACTGGGCCACTAGTATATAATAATTGTAAATATTTACTCCGCTAATAACAGACTGTCAAAATATATGAAGCCAAAACTGACAAAATTAATGGGAGAAACAAACAGTTCTACAATAATAATTGGTTATTTCAATAATCATTCTCAATAATGAAAACAACAACAACCAGACAGAAGATACCAGTAAAGAAATAGAGGACTTAACACAAAAACCAGCTGATCTAGCAAACAAATACCCTTTACAGTGCACTCTATCCAACAATAGTACACACATCTTCTCCAGCGCACAAGGGACATCTCCAGGGTAGATAACATGTTATACCACACTTTAAGCCTCAATAGATTTTAAATATAGATAAATGCCGGAAGGTGTTCCATCCTTGCTGCTTGACACAGTCGCTGCAGGGAAGAAACATCTGCACAGCATATGTTCCAAGGGACCTGGCGTATACGGCGTACTGTTTTTAATATGGTTGCTCCCCTTCTTAGCGCTATGCGTTCTTACCAGGGCCACCTCCCCGGGAAAGGTTGTTTCCCCAGCTGGGAATGTTTCCCTAGAGTTAGGGATTAATGGGACTAGGGAAGGGAATGAATCAGTAAAACCCATACCACTGCAAACAATGCAGGCAGGCTCCTTATCTAAAAATCTCATGCCAGCTATGCAAGCAGAAAGACTCAGACTAAGTGTCAGACAAATGGTTAACCACTATAACTAAGAATAATCACGCTTAAACTACATAACCTTTACTTAAGCCATAGAATAGGAAAACTTCCTGCAGTTATTTCCTTATAACTTAACAGTAGAGCAATAGGATATTAACCCTAGAATAGAAATAACAAGGCACTGTAAACATAAAACAAGAAACTGTAAAAGGTCAAAGGAGGAACCAAAACATACCACGATGTAACTATAGACACATGCTTGTAGAACCAAATAGTATAAATACAGTTGTAACAGGGCAATAAAGTGTAAGAGACTGATTATGCTGATCATCTGAAAGCTGTCTCCGTGTCCTTCATTTCTTCGCCGATGCTGTCCACACCTTTGGGGACCCCTGGACTGCTGGGGCTGGACCCCGGCAGATAAATACAAAGGATGCCCTCTGACTACAACAGGATATTAGAAAACAATAACAGAATGTAAACGAAAAATTTATAGAAATTAAATAACACAATTATTAAACAAATGATCAATGAAGAAATCACAGAGAAATTGGAAAATACTTAGAAATTAATGAAAAAGAAAATGCAAAGTACCAAAACTTAGGGGAGGCAACAAAATGCTGCAGAAAAAGTTCCTAACTCCAGATGCTTCTTCTATATTAAAAATAAGAAGCATCTCAAATCTAAAACTTAACTTTACAACGGAAGGAACTGGAACAAGAACGAACGACATCCAACACTAGCAGAGGGAGGGACCAATAAAGATTACAGAGAAATAAAACAGAAAAACAATACAGAAAAATCAATGAAATCCGGTTTTTAAAAAAGATTCACAAACGTGACAAATCTTTAGCTGGAAGGACTAAGATAAAAAAGAACCCTAGCCGGTTTGGCTCAGTGGATAGAGCGTCTGCCGGAGAACCGAAAGGTTCCAGGTTCAATTCTGGTCAAGGGCACGTACCTGGGTTGCAGGCTCCGGCCCTAGTCAGGGCTCATGCAGGAGGCAACCAATCGATGTGTTTCTCTCACACCAATATTTCTCTCTGTCTTTCTCTCTCTCTTCCACTCTCTCTAAAAATCAATGGAAACAATATCCTCGGCTGAGGATTAAAAAAAGAGAGAGAGAGAAACTTCAAATTACGGAAACCATAAATAAAACTGAGGACATTACTATCAATTCTACAGAAATAAATATTATCAGAGAACTATAAACAACTTTATGTCAACAAATTGGATACCCTATATGAAATGGACAAATGCCTAGAAATACAAAACCTACCAAGACTAAATCACAAAGACATAGAAAATCCTAGACATGATTGATTGGCTGGTGAATTCTACAAAAGATTTAAAGAAAAACTAATGCCAATCCTTAAACTTTTGAATACACTGAAAAGAAAGGAACGCTTCTGAATTCTTTTATGAGGCTATCAATACCTGATACCAAAACTAGTGAAGATTCTACAAGGAAAGAAAACTATAATATTCCCTTATAATATTCCCTGATGCAACAATTTCAACAAAACACCACAAACACTAATTCACCAGCATGTTAAAAGGGATATATATATATATATATATATATATATATATATATATAAAATGTATATATATATATATATACACACACATATATATGATAACCAAGTGGGTTTTATCCCTAGAATACAAGGATGATTCAACAACATATGCAGATCATTAACAGCATAAAGGGAAAAACACACATGATCATCTCAATTGATGCAAAAAACAACTTGACAAAATTAAACACAAATTTACTCAATAAACTAGGAATAAAAGGAAACCACTGCAACACAAAGCCTTTAGTCTAAAGTCAGGAACAAGGTGAACGTGCCTATTCCACCGTTTCTTTCACTACAGCACCGAGGTTCTGGCCGGAACAATTCGGAAAAAATGAGAAGAAGTAAAAGGCATCCAAACTGGAAATGAAGAAGTAAACTTGTCTCTGCTTTAGAGATGATGTGATCTTACTTGTAGAAAATCATAAAAATTTTACTAAAAGAAAAAATTAAAACGTAAATAAATTCAGCAAAGTCACAAGATAAAACTCAACACACAAATATCAGCTGCATTTCTTATACACTAATAAGAACAACCTGAAAGGAAATTAGGAAATCAGTCCCACTGACAATAGCATCAAGAAATAGCACTTAGGGATGAACTTAATGAAGGAAGTGAGACTTTAAAATAAAAACAATAGAACATGGTCAAAAAAATGAAAGAAGGTATAAATAAGTGGAAACATATCATGTTCATGGATTGGAATTCTTAATACTATTACTCAGAGCAATCTACAGAGATGATGCAATTGCCATGAAAATCTCAATGACATTTTTGCTGAAATAGAAAAACTCATGAAATCTCTAGGGACCCTGAATAGCCAAAATAATCTTGATAAAAAAGAACAAGTTTATGGGTCTCATATTTTTTTCATTTAAAAACACATTATACGTTTAGCTCAGTGGATAGAGCGTCTGCCCACAGACCGAAGGTCCCGGGTTTGATTCCGGTCAAGGGCATGGACCTCTGTTGGAGGTTCCTCCCCAGCCCCGGCCCGGTCAGGGCATGTGCAGGAGGCAACCAATTGATGTGTTTCTCTCACATTGATATTTCTGTATTTCCCTCTCTCTTCCATTCTCCCTAAGAATCAATGGAAAAATAAAAAAACAAAAACATATTATTAGCTACAGTAATCAAAACAGTGTGGCACTGGCAGAAAGACCGACATATAAACCAATGGGGGAAATAGAGCCCAGAAATAGTCCTCATGCACCTGGCAAATGGCCTTGAACGGACCCCGAGGTCCCGTAATGGGAAGGAGAGCGTCTCCCTCGCAGGCAGTGCGAGAAGAGCACATCCACGTAGACCAGCAGGAAGTCGGACCCTCACAGGCGTTTACAGAAATCACCTCAAAGTGAAGAAAAGGCCGGCCGGCGGGGCTCAGGGGTTGAGCGTTGACCTATGAACCAGGAGTCATGGTTTGATTCCAGGTCAGGGCACATCCCTGGGATGTGGGCTTGATCCCCAAGAGGGAATGTGCAGGAGGCAGCTGATCAATGATTCTCTCATCACTGATGTTTCTCTCTCTCTCCCCCTCTCCTTTTCTCTCTAAAATCAATAAAAATATATATTTTTTAAAAAAATAATAAAAGACCTAAGCATAAGACAATATATATATATATATATATATACATATATATGTGCTACACACACACACACACACACACACACACACACATCTCTCCAAGAAGAAAATGCAGAGAAAAGGCTTAATGAGATTAAGTTAGGCGATGATGTCTAGGATAGTACAACCAAAGCAGGGGCTAGGAAATGAAACTAGCTCAAAGACAACTATCCACAGGATTAAAAGACAGCCTATGGAATGGGAGAAAATATTCGCAAATCATATATTTCACCAGGGATTACTAGCCAGCATACAGACAGAACTCCTAAAACTCAACAACAAGCCACCTGATTTTTCAATGAGCAAACTGCTTGCACAGGTGTCTCTGCAGCCGACGGAAAGATGCTCAGCATGGCTAGTCATCTGGGAAATGCAAATTAAAACCTAATGAGACACCCCGCACAGCCATGGGGTGCCCATAAAACCCAGGACACCATGCTGGCGAGAGCGCGGAGGTTGGAGCCCTGGGGCACCAGGGGCGGAGCGGAATCACACCGCTTCGGAGCAACCAGCAGGGGCGCTCTTACAGCGCTTCCCGTGCAGCCACCGCGACTCGGAGGCCTCATTTCCGGGTCAAGGGGTTAAAACAAGCGCCTCGAACAGGTATCTGCAAACCCATGTTCACTGCGCCTTTTTCACAACCGAAGATGGAAGCCACACGAGTGTCCAGGATGGGCGAGTGGACAGCAGCGTGGGCGCACGACGGCCAGTGCTCCGCCTTAAGGCACGACGGGCCTGCGGGGCTGAACAGGGCCCTTGGGGACCTTCAGTGAAAGGAGCCGGACACACGGACGGATAAGGTGACTCCACTCACAGGAGACAGGCGAGCCTCTCACAGGGGACTGTGCCTCAGCGAGCGTCAGCCTTCGGGAGGGAAGTTCCAAGTTTCCCTTCTGGCACTTTACTCCAAGAGCTCCACTGGGCGGCACCCCAACACCGGCTGCGGGGGGAGGCGGGGGTGAGCCCAGGGAGCCGAGGCCTGGAGCCACCCCTGGTCCTCACCGCCTCGTTGGGGCTGGAGCCTCTGGAAAGGCCCCACTGAGCGCCCTCTTGCCGCTCCCCTGCCCCGCCTGGCTTCCTGTAACTGAGGCAAACCCCGCCCCTGAGTCACCATGGCAACTCCAGGCTGACCAATAAGGTCAGCAAAGGCACACCCCTAGCTGGAGAGGAGGAGCATGAGCCCTGCTGCCCCCCCAGGTTCAATGACAACCTCCCACCCCGCCCCCACCCGGATGGGGTCTCTCCTCCCAGCGCTGCTGCCCAGCGCCCAGCACTTTAATGGCTTCCTGTGCTTTGCTGAGTCCTCCTGGTCTCGGAACTGGTCTTGGGCCCCGACAGGAGCCTGCGCCCTCGTGCCCAGCTGGGCCTCCCCCGGCCTCCCCGCACCAGCGGGGCCTGGAAGCGAAGAATCTACCCCCGCGGGCGCCTGTGGGGAAGGCAGCGCGGCCGCAGCTCCCATGGCCAGCCGGTCCCCCTGATTTCCACCTTGGGGGCCGGTAGAATCCCTTCTGCTCTACAGCGACAATCAGGTACCTAAAGTTGTCAAATTCACACCAACAGCAAAATGAGGGTTTCCGGGGAGGCGGGGGGGGGGGGGGGGGCATGAGACTGTGCTTCACCCTGTCACACACACTGGAGCCAATTATGTGGTTCCTGTTATGTCAGGTGGTTTTTACTACAATTGAAAATAAAAACGAGTTGTTACAGGAATCCGACCACCTGCGAAACTGAATGATGTGATAAAGCTCCACAATTCAAAGCTGTGAATCAGCCAAAATAGTGTTTGGAAGGAAATTTAATTTAAAGTGCACGCGCGCGCAAGGGGACAGAAGACTGGAATGAAGTTCATAACCAGGACACTTTAAAGGAAGTAAACTGAACGCGAAGTGTAAGAAGGGAGTAATAGCGACTGAAGGAGCAGTTCATGAAATAGAGAACAAAACCGCCTAGAGAAGATACACAAAAACAAGGGCCGAATCTCGATATTTCCAAAAAGACAGTAAAACAGTTTTGACCCACAAAAAGACAAGTAGTAACACTTTAGGCATTTCTTGCTTAACGTTGATCTCTTTTCTGGAAATGTTGTTCTATGTGAAAACACTCACCAGAAAACCTAGGACCCGTTACTCTTTAAGACTTTTCCCCAGCAGTTCTATGTTCACAGCAAAAGTGAGAGACGGCACAGCGAGGGCCGTGCAGGTGCCCGAGCAGCAGCAGGGGCAGCAGCAGGTGGGACAGAGCGAGCCGGCGGACGTGCCTTGGACGGGCACTGCTGCTGCGAATGGAAATTGGTGCAGCCGCTGTGGGAACCTGTGTGTAGGATCCTCAAAAAATCAGCACTAGAACTGCCATTTGACCAACAATCCCACCTCCGGGAGCACATCCAAAGGCAGCGGGGAATGTTCTAAAAGGAGTCTGCACCCTGCCGGTCACAGCAGCCAGTTACTACGTGTCCATCAGCGAGGGCAGGGACAAGGACGTTGTGACACACATATGCACAACAGATGTGACTCAGCCTTCACAAGAGAGAGTCCTACACTTGTGACAACATGGATGAAGCTTAAGGCGTTATGCCAAGTGAAATGACTCAGACAAAGACAAATACCATATGATCTCACATATAAGTGGAATCTTAAATAAATGAATAAATAAAATAAAATAGCAACCTAAAAAAACCTCAACCAAACTTTCAGACAGAGATCAGACTGGTGGTTCCGCGGCGGGAGGGAGAACTGGAGAAAGGGGCCAAAAGGCACAAGTTGCAGCCACAGGGACGCTGGACGGAACCTGCAACATGACGACTGGAGCTAGCTCTGTGGTCGGGAAGTTGTTAGAGAGAAAATCATAAATTCTCATCACAAAGAGGAAAGTGTTTCTTTTCTTTTTCCTGCACCCCCGGGAGCAGATGCTGCTGGTGGAAGCCATGGGAGAATGGCGTCACAGTGCACGGAAATGGGCCATCCTGCCTGGCCTCGCACTTCACAGTGACGTTCAGGGTGGGGCGAAAGCAGTTCCACAGCTGCTCATCTGGAAAATAGTACAATAATCAATAAATAACAACATGAAAATAAACTTTCCCATGCTCACAACTGTAAACCTACTTTTGCCCCACCCTGTATAGACATGGTTTTACCAATAAAACTCACTATATTACCTAATGATAGACAAACATGTAAAATGACTGTACCTTCGCTATGCCCACAGCCAATCAGAGTGAGTATGCAAATTAGAAGGCCAAAGATGGTGGCCGCCTAGCTGCTACAGGCGCGGAGTGGCCAGGTGGGGCAGGACGCCTGCTATGAGAGGGAGGGTGGCGGGCAAAGGGATGTACAGGAGTGGAGTGCTGCAGCGAAGACAAGACTACAGACTTCGGAGTCTGCAGCAAAGACGACAGCAGTCCGCAGCGAAGATGGCAGACTCCAGCTGGAGTCTGCAGCAAAGACGAAGAAGGCAGACTCTGGCCTGAGTGTAGGCCTGGGTCCTGGATGCTGGAGGAAAACCAGTGCTGGGATCCAAGGGAAGGAAGGCCTATTGCACAAATCTCTTCGTGCAACGGGCATCTGGTCCTATCTAATAAAAGAGTAACATGCAAAATAACCGTCACTTCACGATAAAAATGGCCGTGCCCACAGCCAATAAGGAGGGAATATGCAAATTGATGGGCTGAAATGGCGGCGCTGGCCAGAGCCATGGAGCCTATGGAGAGCGGGGGAAGGCTTGGTGTCCTGGGTCACCCCAGAGATTCAGGATGCCAAGCCTGATGAAAAAGCAGAGCGGGAGATGGGCGGGAAGGCTTGGCATCCTGGATTGCCCCAGAGCAGAGTGGGAGATGGGCAGGAAGGCTTGGCATCCTGGATTGCCCCAGAGAAGAGTGGGAGATGGGTGGGAAGGCCATGCCTGATGGGAGAGCTGAGCGGTAGATGGGCCGGAAGGCTTGGTGTCCTGGGTCGCTGGGGAGGGCAGTTGGGGGGACCAGGCCTGCAGAGGAGGGCAGTTGTGAGGGACTAGGCCTGCAGGGGAGGGCAGTTGGGAAGGACCAGGCCTGCAGGGGAGGGCAGTTGGGGGTGACCAGGCCTGCAGGGGAAGACAGTTAGGGGTGACCAGGCCTGTAGGGAGGGCAGTTAGTGGCAATTGGGCCAGCAGGGGAGCAGTTAGGCATCGATCAGGCTGGCAGGGGAGTGGTTAGGGGGTGATCAGGCTGGCAGGCAGAAGCGGTGAGGGGCAATCAGGAAGACAGGCAGGCGAGCAGTTGGGAGCCAGCAGTCCTGGATTGTGAGATCAGGCCTAAATGGGCAGTCAGACATCTCTTGAGGGGTCCCAGATTGGAGAGGGTGCAGGCTGGGCTGAGGGACACAACCCCACTCCCTGTGCATGAATTTTGTGCACCAGGCCCCTAGTCCTATATTATAAAAGACTAATATGCAAATGAACTGAATGGTGGAACTGGTCACTATGACGTGTGCAAACCACCAGGGGGCGCTTGTGGAACATGGCAGGCATCAGCAGCAGGCAGCAGGGTGTGGAACATGGTGGGCGTCAGCCTTAGTGGGATGGTGGCGCAGGTGAGCGGGGGCACCAAACCAAGGTGGGGCACCGGTTGCTGTCATCAGGGCGAGCCTCTGCTGGTTACTGAAAATTCGCTTGGTGCCATCAGTGGGTGCAAGCAGCAGCTGCTGGCCCCAATCACCCCTGAGTGCTTCTCCACCTCTCCCTGCTCCTGAGGGCAATCGGGGCAGCAGCACCCACTGCTGGTGCTGGTCCCAATCACTCTGCACTGTCAACGGCTGCGAGCAGGGCCTATGCCACCAGTGCATGGGACCTGCAGCGGCGGGAGCGGGGCTGCTTGCAGACAGGAGACCAGGGGCCAAGCAGCGATGGGGAAGATGGGCCAAGACCCGCCCCGTGCCCGCCGCAACCTTGCAGCCCACAGTTCCTTTCAAGGTGCACGAATTCATGCACTGGGCCCCTAGTTGAAGCATCAAATATGTACTTAAGTGTTTTGTGTTTTCTCCTTCCATCCTTCCAACCTTTTTTTTAATCCTCACCTGAGATATTTTTCTATAGCTTTTAAATAAAGTGAAAAGGGGAATGGGGGGAGAGATAGAGGGAGAGAGAGAGAAAGAGAGAGGGAGAGAGATGTGAGACAGACATATCAATTGATTGCCTCCTGCAGGCGCCCCAACTGGGGCCAAGGATCAAACCTGCAACCCAGGTCATAAGTGCCCTTGACCAGTAATTGAACTCCGGTGAATGGGCTGACCCTCTAACCACTGAGCCACCCAGAGCCCCCCTTCCCACTTTGTGCGCCTCATGCTGAGGAGGAGGAGTAAGTTAGATCCCCCTCCCCCCCCCCCCCCCGCAGGGAGGGCAGGAGGGAGAGGAGTGAGGGAGACAGTGAGCCAGATGCTCTGGGTGGAGACCAAGGCAGTTCCTCCCTGAGCCTCCAGCACAGGAACAAGAAATGTGAGCCCCAGATGCCTTCAAGTCAGGCAACAAGATCCTTAACAACACACATAGTTCTCTTTTAATTGATCTTTATTGTTGCAAGTAATACAGATTCCCCCTTTTCCCCCACTGACCCCCTCCAACCCTCTCCCACCCCACCCCAGGCCTTCCCTGCACTATTGTCTGTCCAAACTCATAGTCCTTGATAGAAGTGCTTTGAAAAATGCCAATATGTCTTCTTTACGCATATAAGAAAATGAGCATACCTAGCCATAACTGAAAGAGAAGTTACCATCATTTTAAGTTAAATTCTGCCCCAGGTCAGTTTTTCCCTCCGTGGCTACAAACACGGCCCCTCTGATCGCCTCTCTGCCCCCTCCCTCCCTTCCTCCCTCCCTCCAGTTGTGGGAGCAGGCAAAGCACTGCTTCCCCATGCACCCCGCCTCTGCCCCTGTTACTGCCTGGAATGCCTTCAAGATCAAGGGTGACCCCCTGCGGAGCATGAAGGGCACACACTCTCCCCTTTGTCCCTCCCAGCTTGTCTCCCAACTTTCCCTGCAAGACCCTCTTCTCTGACAAAACGGGTGGACCTTGTCCACTGCCCCCACCAGCCACCTCCAGGGCGACCTCCTGCTCACCCAAAGCCAGGGGTCCCTCCCCTTCCCCTCCTCCGGGCGCAGGACACTGGAGATACCCACCGCCTCCATGTCCATAAGGAAAGACTGCCAGGGCTGAGGTTGTGACAGGCACTGTGGGCATCGCACACGAAGGAGCAGCTGCGGAGGGGAAGCTGGCACGGCAGCCTGGCACGAGGGGCAGTGTAAACGCGCCAGGCCCCTAGGCAGCAAGACCATCACCCGCAGGCCCAGGGCAGCCCCAGAGGTGCGGTTTGCCCTGAGCGCTCTACGGGCGCCTGGCTGCTAACAGACATTCTTAAAGCTGGAGCTTACATACAATGTGATCTCGGTTTTCCTGGAAAGACCCGCACATCTGGGCTGGACTCAGGAAGCCTCTGCTGCCCACCCTGGTCTCAGTCCCCTGAACACACACCTCACTTCCCCAGAGTCCGCGGGCCTGCGGGCTGTCCTCGTCCGGGCCAGCGTGGCTGCTCCTCGTGGTCATCTGGGCGGACGGGCCAGGAGAGCCGCGCTCTGTGCTCCGCCGTGCTGCTGTGGTGGCGGCCACAGGCTCCCCCGCCTGCAGAGCAAGCCCGCCGCAGGGGGTGAGGCCTATGCTGTCTCCCAGCAACAGGGCCCATTGGCCAGAACAAGTCCGCGACCCAGGGCCGGAGGGGAGACACTGCCCGCCTCCTGGAGTGAGCCCCCAAAGCCTCTGACAAGTCCAGGGATGCCTTTGCCCTCTGACAGCCCCATGGCCGCCCAGCCTAACCCTGCCCTCCCCACGGAACCGTCTCTGCCCGGCCCCTGGCTGAGGTTCTGCCTGACCCCGGGGCATCCAGCCCCGTCCACCTGTCTGACACCCTCCCAGCCTCCATCGCCATCGCCCCCGCAGAACCTCTCTGCAAACTGCTGTAAGGGAGCCCCGGGGGCCGAGAGTCTGCACACCGGACCAGCCAAGGCCCAGAAGAAAGGGTCAAGGAGGAAGGCCCTGGGGGAGCGCCTTGTTTCCCGTTCTGCCCTGCTGGGCACCCGGGGCCATCGCCTGGTGAGCTCGCTACCTGGCCCCTCGCCACATGAGCCTTTTAAGTGGGAGAGGAAGACAGAAGTGGGGGTGACGGAGCCTGGGGACCCGGGAGGCCTTTTGTCTGTCCAAGACGGCGGGCCTGCGCGGAGCTGAGTCCTGCCCGCCCCGGCACCCTGGGAGCCGCTTCTCCCCCCGGAGCCCGGGAGAACCACGCCGCTGCCCCTGGGTGGCCGGGGACCAGCGCAGACCAGCCCTGCCTGCGGGACGCGGAGCTGCAGGCTGTGGGGTAACAGATGCTGTGGTCTTAGGCCCTCACGTGTGGCCACTTGTCACACACGAGAGCAAGGAACAGGGGGCGCCGCCTGCCTGCCGTGCAATGCGGAGTCCCGGAGGCTGGCAGGCGGGCCCTGCCCCCCTCCCCCCCCCCCCCTCCCCATTGTTCCCTCAGTTCTACGGTAGCTTCACACGCTCTGCAGCCCAGCCGGCTCCGCCCACCCCGACTTCCGCTCCGTGGCCCTGCGCGCCTCCTGGGACCACAGGCGCCTCTTCTCTCTTTGCTTCTGTTGCCCTCCCCCGGGACCCCCGCAACCGCTGGCGGGGGGGCAGGAGGCCTTCCCCTTTGACCCCGGCTGCTACCAGGGGGCGGGCAGATGGCAGGTGAGGGCAAAGCAGGGGCGAGGGAAACGCTGGTAACGCTACCCTGTGGGTGACTGCGCCTGCTCTGGGGTAAGACAGTCATCCAACCCTTTCCAAGTGGGGTTTAGGGAATGGCTGCTATAGGGTGGTGAGAGGTTTGCGACGCAGGAGACAAAACACAGAGAGTCCAGGCGATTAAAAAGGGGGAGGTTTTAATCTTGCACTCCCCGGGCGAAATTCGCTGGTCCGAGGGTGGGCCAGGGAAGTTCGCGCCAAAAGCGGGCATTGGTACTTCTTTTATACAGCTGTTTAGTGGGGGGAGGGCGGAGGGCATGGGAGGTGAGGAATTCCGCCTCAGGCCAGGGGTCTAGGAAGGCGCTAGTTATCTCTGTCACCATCTACCTTGCAAATGCATGCATGGTCTCTGGACTTGCCCCCTTCCTGGACCTAACATCCCAGCCTTTTGGTGATAGGGGGCGCCAAAATCGTCCTGGCTACCTCCTGCTGACCAGGGGCAAAGAGGGCGGGGATGTTAAAGGCCAGGGTCAGGCAGAGGCAGGTCGAAGGGCAGCGGAGTGTAGGGGTGGAGCAGGAGCTGGTTTACAGTCACCCCAGACATTTCCGCGACCTGGAGCGGATGAATTTGAGGAGGCAGGGGGCTAGGGGGAAAAAAAAGACACAGATGAGAATTAGGGGCCCTATCAGGGGTAGGATCCAGGTAGCTAAGGGCTTTGGAGCCAGCCGGAAGGAGAGTTGTCCCGGGAGTGTCTTGCACGTAGTTCTTCACTCAGCTCAGTCAGGGTCTGCACGTTCTGCTCCACCACTCCGGACTCGTGGATGTAGCAGCAGCATTCTTCCTGAAGGAACATGCAGGTTCCCCCTTCTCCGCAGTGAGAAGGTCTAGGGCCCATCGGTTCTGCAGGGTTACTTGAGCTACCGATGTTACTTGCCGGCTGCAGGGAGGCTGAGGGGGCAGGCGGTAGTAGACTCCAGGGCTATCTGGAGTTTGTCATTGAAATCCTGAGCAGAGATTATGCTGTTCCCGAGGCGCCCCCCCGCCCCCCCCCCCCCCCCCCCCCCCCCCCCCCGCTAGGCCTACCGAGGCAGCGATACTTACCCCCAACATGATAGGGAGGAAGGCGGCCAGGGGGTGGGGTGAAGGAAGCAGCCAGGCGAGCTACGACTCTCCACACAAGGTCAGTTGGGGAACTACTGTGACCACGAAGCAAGGCCTGGGATCAGAGGAGTTGATGCAGGTGCTTAAGGTGCAGTTGCACCAAAAGAAGGTGCCCGGGCTGGCCTTGGTGGGACCTGCTGCAGTGTGGTTTTGGGTACAGTTCCAGGTGACCCGTCCCCCAGTTACCGGGTTGCTGGTCTGGTAGCATATCCACGGGGGCAAGGTGGGTTCTGGAGTTCCGGGTTCCCAGAGGGAAACGCCAGCCAGGGGAGGCTGACATTCACCGTGTCCCTGGGTTCCAGCAAAGGCCTTTGGAGAGGGACGCATAGAAAACAGTGCGAGACATTGGGCAGGGTGCGGGACTCGTTGAGGAACAGCAGAGTGTGTTGGATAAGTTGGAGCCAGGAAGACAGGACTTCTACCCGGGGGGAATCAGGCAGCTTCCCTTTAAGGGAATGTTCGGCCTGTAGGATGCTGTTGGAGACCTGGATTTGGGCCTTCTGAGCCATGACATATTCCCGGGAGATGTAGATGGTCCCTGAAGGGATCAAGCTCCAACCACCCCCATATTGTTTTCCCATAACGCCCGCAACCCATCGCTGGTCCCAGGGGTCCCGGACCCTGATGTTGAAGGTCCCGTCCTTCCAGAAAAAGGGGCCAGACCTGACCTCATTGTAGGCATCTTGGATGACACAACCTGACCAGCGGCAACCCCCATAGGTGTTGACGTCTCGATTACACCTGTCCGGGTTCCGCTGGTCATAAGCAAAACAGGCATAGGGTCGACCACCGTTGGACACTGACTGGAGGTCGACAGTAATCAGGATCTCCGCCTGGCATCTGACCAGAGGGCAGTCCTGAGATCCTACCTGCCGGGTGACTTGTGTGCTGTCCTGGTCGTAGGTTTCACGGACCTTGAATCTCCACACATAAGCAGGTGGGGGTGGGTGTAGGTTGCCCAGGGCTGGGAGGAGAAGGAGGAAAAGGAGGGTGGCTAAGGCAGACCTTAGTGGGGCCCAACACATCACATTTATAGAAGTCATGCTGCTCTGGGGTCCTCTTGAGTGTGGAGAGGTGGTGCCACGATGGATCGCCAAGTAGTTTGGCCACAGTGGGGGCTGTGAGGATTACTGTGTGAGGTCTCGTCCACCTAGGCTCCAAGGCCTTGGGATGTAGATTCTTAAGGAGGACTGTGTTCCCCGGCTGGAGGGCTGGTCCTCAGGAGCCTTGGTCGGCTGTTTCTGGCCTGGGCAGAAACCTGTCCGCGTGTTCCTGGAGTAGCTGCCTGAGTAAAGACAGGTATGGAAGATAAGTAGCCAGGAGAGGAGGGTCAGTAGGGAGACGATGGTTGAGCAAGAAGGGTCTCCCATATAGGAGTTCAAAAGGGCTTAAGAAGGTGGGGCTCCTTGGTGTAGCCTGGATTCTGGTCAGGGCCATGGGCAGGAGGTCTGGCCAGGAGCTGCGAATTTCTAGAGACAGATTAGTTAGATGGTCTTTTTTTTTTTAAATATATTTTATTGATTTTTTACAGAGAGGAAGGGAGAGGGACAGAGAGTTAGAAACATCGATGAGAGAGAAACATCGATCAGCTGCCTCCTGCACACCCCCCACTGGGGATGTGCCCGCAACCAAGGTACATGCCCTTGACTGGAATCGAACCCGGGACCCTTGAGTCCGCAGGCCGACGCTCTATCCACTGAGCCAAACCGGTTTTGGCTAGATGGTCTTTAAGGAGGCCATTGACCCTCTCGACCTTACCCAATGATTGTGGGTGGTAGGGTATGTGCAGTTTCCAGGAGATGCCAAGAGAGGTGCTAACCTGCTGAACGACCCTTGATATAAATGCTGGGCCATTGTCTGATTGTATGGAGGTGGGGAGGCCAAACCTAGGGATTATGTGTGTTATTAGGGTCTCAGCCACGACCTCAGCAGTTTCCTTGCGGGTAGGGAAGGCCTCTACCCACCCTGTCAGGGTGTCTACCATGGTAAGCAGATATTTGGTCTTCTTGTGGGGAGGCATATGGGTGAAGTCTACCTGCCAGTCCTGCCCTGGAAGGTGTCCCCTCATTTGATGGGAAAGTTGGGGCGCATTCCTCCCTGGGGTGAGACAGCTGCATATGTGGAGCAGGAGGAGCAGGCACTCGTGACTGCTTCTCGCAGTGTGGGCGAGGTGAAGAGGGGTTCGAGGAACCTCCAAAGTGCCAGCGGTCCAATGTGCAATGATCGGTGGGCAATGGCCCCTACCTGAGCCCTGGGAAGGGCGATCTTGTTATTTATGAAGATCCATCCCTCAGGACCAGAAGAGCCTCCCTGTTGTAGGAGTTTATTTTTTTCTTCTTCTGTATACCGAGGGGTAATGGAGGGAAGGGAAAGGAACAGGACCGGGGCTGGGGACCCTTCACCCTGAGTTAAGCCTCTGGCCACCGCGTCTGCTTGGGCGTTTCCCCGCGTAACCATCGAGGAGTCAGTCTGATGTCCTCGGCAGTGCACGATGGCTACCTGGGAGGGAAGCTCTAAGGCATCAAGTAAGCGGGTTATGAGTCTAGCGTTGATAATAGGTGAGCCTTTAGTGGAGAGAAAGCCCCTCTCCCTCCAAATAACTGCGTGGCAATGGGCTATCAGAAAGGAATATTTAGAGTCTGTATATATATTTACCCTCCTCCCTTTGGCCAGATGCAGGGCCCTGGTCAGCGCAATGAGCTCAGCCTTTTGAGAGGTGGTACCCTCTGGGAGCCGGGCCGCCTCCAGTGTCCGCTTGAGTGTTACTACCTCATAGGAGGCTTTCCGACGTCCCTGGGGTCTAGGCACGAGCTTCCATCCACAGAGTTAAGTCAGGATTAGAGAGAGGAAGATCTGAGAGTCATGCCCGAGGTTGAGTGAGGGCCTTGACGACTTCAGGGCAGGAGTGCATTGCCACAGGTTGGGTGGAGGCAGCAGGAAAGAGAGTGGCCGGGTTCAGGGCTGGGGACTGAGTTAGGGAGATGTCAGGACTCTCGAGGAACAGGAGATGGAGTTCCTGCATGCGAGAGGGGGCAAGGAGAGATAAGGATCGGTGGGACAGAAGATCCTGTAGCCTATGGGTGGAAAAGACCTGTAAGGGTTGCTGGAGGCAGGTCTTCTTGGCCTCCTTGGTGAGAGCGGTGGCTGCAGCCAGAGCCCGGAGGCAGGGCTGCTGTCCCCGAACCGTGGGACCAAGCTGTTTGGACAGGTAGGCTACGGGGGTGAAGGCTGGCCCTAGAGGCTGGGTGAGGACCCCCATAGTTATTCCCTGTCTTTCATCAGTAAATAGTTGGAAAGGCCTAGAGATGTCCTAGAGAGAGAGAGAGAGGGAGATGCCAGAAGGGTATCCGGAGCTTAGAAAAAGCCTGGCGAATGAGGGAAGGTGAGGAGAGGGGGCCTACTGGTGTTTCTTTAGCGGCCTGGTATAGGGAATTAGCTAGGAGAGCAAAGTTTTGGAACCAATGGCGAAAGAATCCTCCCAGCCCTAGAAAGGACAGGATCTGTTCAGCAGCAGTGGGAGGCTGTAGATCTCGTATTGCCTGTGCTCGGTCAACTATAAGTCCTCGGGAATTGGGCGTCAGACAGATCCCCAAGTAAGCGACGGTGGGGGCTGACAGTTGCGCCTTGGCAGGGGACACACGGTATCCTTTGTTCTCTAGAAAGTTGAGGAGGCCAGCTGTCTACCTCCGAGAAATGTCTAAAGAGGGGCTGCAGAGAAGGAGATCATCTATATACTGGAGAAGAGTGCTGGGTTCTAATGAGCATTGTTGGAGGTCTCTGGCTAAGGCCTGGCCAAACAGGTGAGGGCTGTCTCTGAACCCCTGGGGCAGGACCGTCCAGGTGAGTTGGTGGGATACCTGCTCGTCTGGGTCCTCCCAAGTAAATGCAAACAGATGGTAAGAGTCTGGATCCAGAGGGATGGTAAAGAAGGCGTCCTTGAGGTCGAGGACGGAAAAGTGGGTGGTACCAGATGGGATGCGGGAAAGGAGAGTGTAAGGATTGGGGACCACCGGGTGGATGGGGACCACCATATCATTGATTAGTCGGAGGTCCTGCACAAGCCGGTAGGTCCCGCATGCCTTACTAATGGGGAGGATGGGGGTGTTGCAGGGAGAGTCGATAGGTATGAGGAGACCCTGCCCCAGAAGTCGAGTAATGAGGGGTTTGAGCCCTCGGTGATGAGTTAGGGAGATAGGAAACTGGGGAAGGGAGGGAAACGAGGTGGGGTCCTTAAGTCTGATCCTGACCGGGGTATGGTGTCTAGTAACCACCGGGATAGAGGTATCCCATACTTTTGGGTTGACAAGGGATGTAGGCAGTGGGGGATCAGTGTTCCCGTGAAGGGAGGGGACCAGGAGCAGAAGAAGCAGGGAGGCTGAAGGGCTCCAAGTGAGCTGCAGAGTGGCCCCTAGTTTGGTGAGGATATACCGTCCTAAAAGGGGCACAGGGCACGAAGGCATGACTAGGAACGAGTGGGTTATAGGGCTATTGTCGAGGAGACAGGGAAGGGGCCCGGTGGCCAGCGGGCAGGTGGATTTGCCATCAATACCCATGACCAAGATCATGGAAGGGAAGAGTGGCCTGGAAAAGGAGGGCAGGACAGAGAAGGTAGCCCCCGTATCGATCAGGAAGGAGATCTGCTTACCTGCTACCTTGAGCATTACCCTGGGCTCGGCGAGGGTGATGGGGGTCGTCGAGTCCGGGCATCTTCAGTCTTCAGCCAGTCCCAGCATGGCCAGTGGCGGTTCATGACCTAGAAGGGCAGCCCCTCTACGCTGAGACACAGAGGGCCCGTCACTTTTCCAGTGGCTGTTTTGACCGCACGCTGGGCAGGGCTTGGTTGGAGCCCGGGGCTGGGGGCACTGCTTTGCCCAGTGGCCTTCATTCCCGCACTTGAAGCATCCTCCAGGTGGCGCTCATCCTCTCGTTGCACCCCCACCACGCACAGTCCCCTTTGGACCATGCATGGCTGCTGTGGGCCTCAGGGATGCTACCAAGGCTTGAGTTTGCAGATTCACCTTTTGTCAAAGGCAGGCCTCCCGATCCAATTCTGCCTGCTCCTCACGGGCATTAAAAACCTTAAATGCCATATTCATTAGATCCTGAACAGGAGTCTGAGGGCCATCCTCCACCTTTTTTAATTTCTTTCGAATATCTGGGGCCGACTGCGAAATGAAGTGAGTGGCTAAAACTGTCGCTCTGGCCGGGGACCCAGGGTCCAGACGAGTATATAAGGTCAGAGCCTCAGTCATCCTGTTAAGGAAGACCGCGGGTTCTCATCTGGTCCCTGAGTAACTTCCCTCAGCTTGTCAAAATTAACTACCTTGTGGGAGACGGCCTGTAGGCTGGCTATCAGGCATTGGAGCATCTGGTCGCGACATCAGCGCCTGTCTTGCCCTTCGGGGGTATCTAGTTGGTACTCCCAGCCTGGTTCCTGACGAGGAACGGCCTGGGCCCCCACCGGCATAGAGGCATCTGTAAGGTGGATCTGATCTGCGTGGTCAGTTGCCACTCCTAAGACTCTTTCCCTTTCATCTGATGTTAGAGTGGAAGAGAGAATGTTTTCTTTCCTTTCCACCAGACAATTTGTTACAGTTTGTCTCTGCCAGGTCACAAGCCCACCTCTTTCTGTGCCCAGGCCTCATCATCCCTCTGACAGACAGCAAGGATCTCGTGGCTCTAAAAGAAAACTCCATCCCTCTTCAGCATGGAAGTAGCCAGAAGACCCCACCGACGTCTATTTTCCCTGACAGAATTCAGAGTCAGGATCCTTGAGGTAATATATTAGGCAGTAAGATAGAAATGAGCAGAGCAAGGATGATGGGCCAACTAGCGCTACCAAATATAACTAAGTCTTTCCACCTCTACGTATGTGAGACAAGGGGCATAGCCAAAGGGGTACTCACCCAAAGTCTTGGCTCCTAAAAAAAGGGGCGGTAGCCTATTTATCCAAAAGACTTGACCCCATTGCATCTCCTGCCTCTGGGCAGTAGAAGCAGATGAAGCAGCCTGGGAGGCTGCCCTAAAACCAGTGGGGTCTCTACAGATTCTAGTGACTTGACCTACCCACCTCACCAGCTTACATGGAAACCCAATCTAGAAAAGCTGAAATCCATAACCAACCTTTACTCAAGTTCTTACAGGCTTTACAGTCTACCCAGGAAGCAATCCAGAAGCACATCTGAGACACTCTGCCTGTACCAACGTCTGATCTGGTTCATCCCTTTTGCCCTGGTGATTCTGTTTGGGTAAAGAAGTTTACCACCCAAGGACTGACTCCTACCTAGAGGGGACCACATAACATCATCCTGACCACCCCCACGGCAGTCAAGGTCTACGGGATCCCAATGTGGCTTAAGACAGCACAGGCAGAAGGATTCTCTAAAGATAAAACTTTCACATGTGCTGTATTATTAACTCTCTCTATAGGACTTACTAAAGGAAATCTCAAAGCTGAGTAGGTTAACAATGTTAACAACTGCCAAGAGTCAATGATTTGACTCATGTACATAGAACCAGTGGGGAATGAAGCATCCATCTTATATAAAAACTGCTGTTTGAAATTTTAACCCTGCTATTTTGGCTTCTGTAAATGCTTGCTTGCTTAAATAATAAGGAAAATAAGACTACTCTCATTCCAGAGAAGCCATAAACTTTCCCCAGAGGAAGTTATCAGTGCTGGCTCCAGGCCAAGTCTTTGATTGAGGTCTCAAAGCCCCAGCACCATAGGGCTCTTTAAGAACTTGCAAAGGGGACCAGAAACACTCCATATTTGGGAGACAAAGAAGGTAAAAAGATATAAATAGGGAAAGTTCCTCCATGTTAAGGCTCAGAATTTGAAATACAGTTTTCTCTAGGCCCGCACATAATAATAATAATAAAGTGTAACTCCATCTCTCTACCCCTCGCTGGCACCTCCCAGCCGCTGAGGGTGAATATCAGACCTCTCTTCAGGTACAACCACTTCTTTACTACACACTTATACTTGCATTTCTTTTGTACTTGAAAATTTACTGCTCTTATTTGTACAGTAAAGGTTGCAAATAGTCAAGTGTCCATTAAGTGGGAGCTGGTGGGATGAACTGTGGGACCTCCACACAATGGGGTGCCTTGAGCTGTGACCAAGAACTGGGTATCTCTATAGACTAAGACACGATGGCCAGGATATGTTCAGTGCAAAAACCAAAGTGGAAAATGTGAGTATGGCATGCTGCCATGGGCCTACTGAGGGGTATGAACCTATAACCACATTTTCTCATACACCCATGCTTTTATAGAGGTGATCTTTGGGGGAGGGGGATAGACACACCCTAACACGCAGGCTCTAGCCTCTAAGTAACCTGTCCCACTAACAGGCACCAGAGGCCCTGGAGAAATGGCTGCTTCCGGATCCAGGGAAGGACAATACCACTGAGCCTGGAGCGCCCTGTCATCCAGCAGCAGGGCAGCCACCGAGGTGCAGAAGGAGGTCAGGAGGACTCGTGAGCCAGACAAAGAGCTTCCCAGCCACAGAGTGGCAGGTGAAGGCAAAGCAGGGCTGGCTGACGGATGTGACTTAGGGTCCTAAATCCTCGAGTGTGACTTTAGCATGCAGAGTACTTCACTCTGCTGCCAGCCATCCCTGATGAGCTGATGGATGTGGGCAGTGATTGTCCAGACCTGTTAGCATCCAAAAAGAGAAAAACACGTCTTTTGCCTCCTGACAGACGCACGTTGTCTACAGCCACTCTCGCCCCTAACGAGAAGCCGACCATGACCAGGTCTCCAGGTCAGATGTCAGGATGCAGAGACCGAGGAATGGGTTCAGTGGCACCACAGGGGACAGTGAGCCAAGCCCAGATCACGGAAACCCTGTGAGACACAGCACCTGGTTTCTGTAATAAAGAAATGGAAACAAATTATGAGACATCAGAGAAATCTGGACTGACTGCATATTTGGTCATAGTAAGGAATTGTTAAAATTTTGATGTTTCTGTATTACGACACCTGATTTGTTTTGAAGAGTCCTTTTAGAGGCAAAATGTTTATGGATAAATAATACGAGTCTGAAGATGTGTGTTAAAATAATGCGTGCCAAAAATGGTTTGGCTCAGTGGATAGAGCATCAGCCTGTGGACTGAAAGGTCCCAGGTTCGATTCCGGTCAAGGGCACGTAACTTGGTTGCGGGCACATCCCCAGTGGGAGGTGTGCAAGAGGCAGCTGATCGATGTTTCTCTCTCATCGATGTTTCTAACTCTCTATCCCTCTTCCTTCCTCTCTGTAAAAAATCAATAAAATATATTAAAAAAAAATAATGCGTGAGAGACAAGCAGAGGTGACTAGGCATATGGCTGGGGCAGAGTTGGCCATGAGTTGATAAATGTTGGGCTGTGTGAGGGGACACTGTCCTTTTACTTTTGCATGTACTTGAAACTCTCCACAGAATTGCTCTGAATGTGCAGCTCTTTCTGCTCCGCCCCTCGCATTAGGAGCTTTGCTATTGGGAGTGACCTGGGATCTGCCTGGGAGCCCTCTGCAGGCAGTGTGCCTGGGGGTGCACCAGGCCTCCAGGCCTCGCTCGCCTCTTAATTGTGGTGAGGACAGGCTGCCCTGCGTCTCTCACCACCTCCATTTGGAGGCAGATTTGGACACAGTGTCAGTCTCCTGGGCTCACTCAGAGTGGTCGGTCTTGAAGCTTTACGTTTGGGCAGAAATATTCCAGGGACTAGGGCACAGGGAAAAATGCTGGAGGCATCCATCAGCCAGCCACAGTTATGGGGCCACCGGAGCCAAGGTGAGAAGCACACAGCAGCATATGGACCATCAGGCGCAAGCTCCACGGCAGGGTTCCCAAATCCCGCTGCCCCACAGAATCGCGGGCACTTGTTAAACATACACATGGCCCTCGCTGGTGTGTCTCAGTGGACAGAGCATCAGCCTGCGGACCAAAGGGTCCCGGGTTCGATTCTGGTCAGACACCTACCTTGGGCTCCTCCCTGGGGCCTGGTGGGGGCGCATGCAGGAGGCAACCAATCCATGTCTTTCATTCACATCCATCTCTCTCTCTGTCTTTCCCTCTCTTCCACTCTCCCTAAAAGTCAGTGGAAAAATATCCTCAGGTGAGGCTAAGAACACACACACACACACACACACACGGTGGGGTAAAGCAGGTTACAGTTGTGAGGATGTGAAACAGTTTATTCTTGTATTATTAATTATCGTATTATTTTCCATATGAACGACTGTAACACTCCTTTCGCCCCTGTATGTCCGAGGCGCTCCCTGGAAATGCTGCCTTATGGCCTGGACTGGGCCCGCTGCACTTCCCCAGGCCTGGTGGGTGGGCGCCATTGAGGGGCCTGCTAATTACAAACAACTCGCCACTGTTTCCGGGGCTCCTGGTTGGAGTTTTCAAACTCGGGGAGGGGGGGAGGCCGGGGAGGGGGGGAGAAGGAGAGAGGAAGGGGTGCTCTGGATAGGGAACTTGGAGATTCAGACGTTTTGAATCTGAAGAAGCTGGTTCTCGTTCTCATGATGTCTCCGAGAACACTGGGCTGTTGGGTACATGTCATCCTGGTTAAGGCTGCGCTCGCTGCCAGCGGCCCTATAACTCGCGCCAAACAAACCTCTCCCGGGCTCCCCGCAGGCTCGGCCCAGGGCCTTGAGCGCGGGCCCTGCGCAGCCCTCCGCCCCGCAGGGGAGGGGCACGGTGCGGGTGAGAGCGAGGACAAAGGGCGGATGCCCCCGTGCAGCGCCTCCCTTTCCCAGGCGAGCCTGCCCCGCGGGCGGCGGAGGGCCCGAGGCCGGGCCGGCGGGGCCAGGCTGCGCCAAGGAGCACGGGCCGTGACGGGCGGCCGGCCGGAGGCCCCGGCTCAGACCAGGCCTGTCCTGGAGCGAGCGGTGGGCCCGCTGCCAGCAGCCACTTCAAGTCTCTTGGCCACTTCAGTGCGACGGCCGAAGACAGACCTCCCGCTGGCCTTTTGCCGCGGGGAGGGGCCCCGGGGTTCCCCTGCTCCCGCCGGCTGTTCCCACCCCAGTGCAGGGCGCGGCGAGCTTCCCTCCCGCGACGTGGCTCCCCCCGCCGTGCCCTCCGTCTGTCCTGCGCTCCGCTGTCCGCTGTCCACACCGCCCAGACCTCCTCCCCTCCAGGCCTGGCAGCTCCCCCTGCGGGCCTGCCCTGCGCGCTCAGGGAAAGCACGTCAGACAAACACGCTCCGCTAAAGGCTCCCAGCTCCTGAGAAACCGGGGCAGCGCCGCGCTCCCCCGCAGGACCACGTGGCAGCCGGGGCCGAGCTGAGGGGCCGGGAAGGACGGCTCAGAGTGGGCGGTGTATGGAGGTGCGCCCGGCCAGCCCTTCCCTGGTGTGGGGACGGGGCGATGGGAGGAGCTGCTCTGAGAAGCGCAGGAGAGGGAGGCGGCAGGGGCAAAACCAAGTGTGAGGCCCGCAAACAGCAGAGAAGGCAGGACAGGCCCGCAGTCCACGCTGCCTCGGGCCTCGCTCCGCCCTCTGCTCTCTCTTCTTCCCTCCTGGTCACGCTATTTATTTGCTGTTTAATGTCAGGCCCCTCGGCTTGGGGAGACTCTAGGGCGGATGCAGACCTTCACAGGCATTGGGGGAGGGGAGCCCTGCCCTCCTCTAGTGAACCCTTACCCCACCCACCCACCCACCCACCCACCCACCCACAGTCCCATTGGCTGTCTCCCAAGGCTCCAGTCCCAACTGAGGCCAGGAAGGCAAGCCCGCACCCCCTTCCTGCAGCTCTTCCCCCCTCCCCCACCCCAGCCCCAGGGCAGGGCCCCTCTGAACCGAGACTTCTGGTCAAGGCAGGAGGCTGGCCTGAGTCGCTATTCAGTCCATGGTGGGGCCAGCGTCACTGTAGCATCCGGGCCGGTAGCTTGTCCCCAGACCTACGTCCTGCTCCCCAGGTCCTGGCTGAGTGGGGCCCTGTGGTCAGAGGTGACCCGTCTTTCATTCCTGTGGGACATAGGTTGGCCCTGTCTTAACCATGGCTGTAGTTTTCCATAACCTTTCACAGGGGGACATGGTCATGACTAAGAGGTGTCCCAGGGAGTCCCCATGTTCCGGGTACAGTCCTCCCTGCCCCACTGCGGAGCAGCAACCCGACCCCGGATCCGAGACCTGTTGTTCCTGCCAATAGCGCCATCCTCCCTGGCATGGCGGCTCAGCAGTGCCAGGAGCCCAGCTAGCCAGGGGCCCAATTCCACGGCCGGTTCATTGTGACCAGGACCAAGCGACTTGTCCCCACGGGGACAGGCAGGTCACGGTCGTGTGACTGGTCCCCACGGGGACAGGCAGGTCACGGTCGTGTGACTGGTCCCCACGGGGACAGGCAGGTCACGGCCGTGTGACTGGTCCCCACGGGGACAGGCAGGTCACGGTCGTGTGACTGGTCCCCACGGGGACAGGCAGGTCACGGTCGTGTGACTGGTCCCCACGGGGACAGGCAGGTCACGGTCGTGTGACTGGTCCCCACGGGGACAGGCAGGTCACGGCCGTGTGACTGGTCCCCACGGGGACAGGCAGGTCACGGCCGTGTGACTGGTCCCCACGGGGACAGGCAGGTCACGGCCGTGTGACTGGTCCCCACGGAGACAGGCAGGTCACGGCCGTGTGACCGGTCCCCACGGGGACAGGCGCTAGAAGGATCCCCTGAGTCGGCACCTCCACGCCTGCAGAGGCCGCTGCAGAGCCATAGAGCAGGAGCCACTTGCGGTTTTGGCAGAAGAGCGATGGGCTCTCTCTCCCCGGACCTGTGCGTCCGGCAACGCAGGAGCTGGCACCGCATCCTGGCTGCTGCTTGTGGTCTGCGCTCCATCCTGGAGGCAGCGCCCGCTTCCCTCTCCCAGCTGGCAGGCGGCTGAGCGGCCAGGACCCAGGCACTGGTCTAGCGAGCCCGCTGTTTCTCTGATGAAGCCGTGGACTCCCTGGCTTGAGCCCCTGGGGGTCACCCTTTGCCGGAAAGCGTGCTGCCGTGTGCAGCGCTGAGGAGCACCCTCTGTGAGCCCGTGAGCGGTGGTGCCAGTCCCTGTGCTGTGGGCAGCAGGCCCCACGCCCAGAACCAGCGCCTGTCCCCGGAGGAGTGGCTGCCCCTTCACGACAGTGAGTGTCGCTGCGCTCGGCCTCCCGCCTCCTCGGTGACCACGGGCTCCCCCGCAGGTGGAAGGGCCATCCTCGGGGTCAGCTGACCTCAGAGTGGCTCTCCGCCCTGGGCGGGGAAGACCATGATGGAGCCCATGCACAGCTGCCACCATGTCCACGTGGCCCCTGTAAGAGGCCTGTGAGCAGGCCAGGGAGGGAGGGGGAGTGTCCGATATCCAGGACAGGCAGCCTTGTTGTTGGGTGGCTGAGACTTTCGGTGCCACAGAGCCCTCTAGTGGGGTGCCGTGCAGATGCACCCACAGCCAGGCTTGTGGCTTTTCCTGCTCTGTTAGCGGGTCCCAGAGAACCCCTATCCCAGGAACTCGGAAGTGTGGACAGGGGGAGGCTGCAGAGGGGAGAGGGCCCATTGGAGGGTGAGCCGTGAATTCACCCAGTTCAGTGCCTTTCACTCATGCCCGGCGGGTCCTCCATTTAACACCTTTCATTTCATAATGAAATGCACTGTTGACCTCCAATTCTCAGCCTCAGGTCTAACAGCCACTTCCCAATCGCTCATTCCGGCTGCAGAGTGAGAGCACACCGCCCAGCTCTTCAGTCTTCCAGGACCGAACCACAAGGGAACCTGATTTCCAGACCCAGCCCGTGGAGACAGGGAGGCTGTCTTCCCGCGGTTCTCCCGGCTCCCCAGCGCTCCCGCCCCTCCGCCAGCGGTGCAGACACTGCCGTGCCCGTGCTGGCTGGGCGGCCAGGCCCGTGTCAGGGCAGCTTGCCACGCAGACCGTCTGTTTAAGGGCTACCTGGTTGGAGCAGCACAGACAAACCCCGGAGTGCAAAGAGACTCGCCACTCATGTAAATGTACCCTTGAGTCAGGAATCAGAAATCTTAAGTTTTTAAAAGGAATTTGTGGAAATTTTATAACGTTTAACTAAGTACCTGGAGCTGAAGCTACATATTACTCCTCTCCCTGAGCACGCTAGCGTGCCAGGACGTCGGTAAGTTGGTTGTCCGATCCCCAGGGCAGTGAGGGACGAATTAGCACTCGCTGTGAGCGGGCTGCGTGGCTCCCCCAGGGCCTCGGTCTGGCCCCGCAGCGGGCCCGTTGTGTGGCTTTGCCTCACGAGGCCTCACTTTGCTGATTGCCCGGATGAAATGTGGGAGCTGAGCCAGTAGCCCCCGGCTCTTCATTTTGTGGCGCTTTTTGTTACGAGTTGGAACACATAGAGGGGCTCCAGGTGCCATCACCCCCCCACACACACCCCCCACACACACCCCTACGACTAACAGGTGGACACGGGCTGAGGAGCTGCCCTTTGTGAACTAGAAGGGGGTCTGTGGTCAGAGAGCAGCTGGGAAGGTCTCCTCCAAACGCTTCACGCTGAGCTCCTTCCTGGGAAGCTGCTGGCGGGAGGCTGGGCCCTTAGGAGACAGGTCGTCTCCTCTTCCAGTTGCCACGTGGGCCCCCAAGTCTGTGACATCCCCTGAGCTCCACGCCTGGAAGAGTGTTGGGAGTGTTTCTGTTTTTTTCTTCAAGGCCCGACCTTCCCCTTCCTTCTAGGACCTTACAATGATGGCACCAGAATCCCATTGTCTTCAAAAGTGGGTGATGGCGTTTCTGCATAGAAACAGCTGACCTGGGGAGGCCCCTGCAGACGGGCTTGGGCGACTTGCTTTTCCTCTGCCGCTCAGGCTGGGCTGGAAATGGTCTGAGGGAGCACCAGGCCCGCCAGGAGGCAACGCCCAGGAGCCACCTGAGGCCGCCTCTGTCCTGGGTTCCCAGCAGGCCGAGGCTGCGCCCGCAACCTGCCGGGTGTGGCGACGTGACAGGTCGCCTGGGCTTTTGTGAAAAGGAAAAAGCAGGAGCGAACCCTTCGGTGTTTATAATTGTGGTTCAGATCTCATGTGTCTCAGAAAGTCATTGCTGGGAACCCTGTTTCTCACAACTCTTTTTAAATGAACGTTCTTTAAAAAATAAAAACCAGCTGTTGGGATGGCAAACATCTGTTTTCCTCACTAGTATACTTTAAGGAAGCTGTAAAACTATTTACTATTTATTCTCAGAAAACTATATAAAAAGGAATATGGAGCTTTCAAAAATATTGTAAACAAATCAATGGAAAAATGCTAACTAAACTTGATAAGAAAAAATCTTAGTATTTACCTTATTTAGAAAAAAAATAGGCAATAACTTTCACAAAACGAAGTTTATTGTTGAAGCAATAAATGAAAGATGTCAATTTACTGCCGTGTTGGGTTAATACTTTTTTCCAGTTAGAATGACTTTTCTGTCTGACTGTTGAAATCAGCTAATCTCATTACTGCAAAAGGCTCCCTTAAATTTTGTTTGGGAACAAACACATAAGCACACACACAGACAAACTGGCCTCCGCCACCCAGGAAAAGCACATCAAGATGTTCTGACCAGAACCCTCTCCGGTTTATCACTTCTTTTCCATCACCATTCTCCGAGTAATCAGGGGAAATGTTACTCCCTAATGCAGGGGTCCCCAGAAGATGTCTACGCACTTAACAGCTGAGAGCTCAGTTCTGAAATGACACGTATGCTCATAGATGCTGCCTTTAGAATCACTCACAGTGTGTGCATGCATTTCCGGGACACCCTGTATTGTGTTGAATGATGTAGTATTTAGTGCTGGTTGGAACCTTAATGCTGGAAACCAATCATTCTACCACTAATAGAAAGATGTGGACAGGAAACTGGGAAGGCTGGTCAACAACCTTAATTGTTTTGATCACTCACTGTTTAGTTGAAACATTGTTAGCTGAAGCAGCCTCCACCTCTGTTTCTCCTATGTAAATTTCTGTTATTGGAATTTCCTGCCTAAAGGTTATGGGCATATCCCATAGTCTCAATAAAAGGGATTGCAAGGCCAGAGCAAAGGGTAATCCACTAGAGTTGGGCTCCCGCCTGGCCCCCAATATTCCAAATTAATACTTTTCCAAGTCTCTTTTCATTTGTGTGCGGCCTTCTCCAGAACCCGAACCCTGAACAGGAACCCTGAACCACGCGGGACGTGAAAGGGGTTCCCACATCTGGCGCCTGAACTCGGGGCTTCTGGAGGAGATGATATTTTTCGCCTAAGAGCGAAGGAAAGGAAAAAATTCACCTAGAAAAAGGTGAGGGAGGTTCACCGCACGCAAAGCCCACGGACTAGCTGCAGAGTCTCGAACTGTAAGTAGGGTGGGAACGTCTTTTTCAGCCAGGCTAATGGGGAAGAATTAGGTTATAAAATAATGTGGTTTCTTGTTCAAATTAAAATCTTAGTTTGTATTTGGAATCTAAAATCTGTAATAAGAAATGAAACTCCACTGCTGAAACTGCCTCTGGTGCGGAGAAATTCAAAGGTGGCAGGAGAGGGCAGGGCTATCCGCTCTCCCGCAATGAGATTACTTAAGGTTTCCTTTAAAAATTATAAAAGAACTCGCAGGGAAATGCAAATCTTGGCCAAATTGGGTGCTAGTTATAATTTTGGAAAGCGAAAAAGAAAGAAAAAAATTAAGATCTGTCTATCTTTTAAGAATGAAAAGAAATTCGGCCAGATCTGTTGCTGAAACTTGCCCCAAAGTAAGCAGGATATTGTTATTAATCTAGGAACTGCTAAATGTTTGACTTGCCAGCTTTAAAAGTTCAAAGTGCAAATTAAATTGGGAGAAATTATATAGTTGTGGTAATTAAATGTCTTAAGTATAAGAACTTATTTTTGAGAAAAAAAATGTGTTTTTGCTGAAAACAATTAGGAATTCAAAATAAATTACTTATTGGTCTAATTAAAAAAGAGGATTAATTCTGTGATCCGAACCAAAATTTTTCTATGCAAAAACTAGTTTAAAATCTAATTGGTATCTTAAAATAATTATAAAAAGTATTGTAATCTTTAAATCATATATGGGCATATATATATATTTGATCACTTTTTCCATGTTAAAATTTCAAGGCTTTAACAGAGATGATTCTTGGAAAGCTCCAAGGGCCCGGAGTAATACAGGAAATTTATTCTCTCTTCTTAAAGGAAATATTTTTGAAATTTAAACGATTGATACTTGAAATCACATAGAAAGCTTTATCAAATATAAATTAATAAATATATTTTACTTTTAGATGTTATAAAGGTTTTGGCCTTTAAAGTAGGGGACTATCACTACTTGCTCCTGGGAGAGGTGCAAAAAATGTAACTAAGACCTTGTCTATACAAAAAGAAAAATTGACAGCCAGTTTGAAATTGAATTGCCATGACCTAGAGCAAAGAATATCCTTACATGATATTATTCTACAATGTCATTATAATTTTTGATATTGTACAACAGCATATTGAACAATTATCCCAAACAAACTTACAAACTAATTCTTTGCATGTTAGGCAGCAATTTAAAAAAGGACATGAAAGGATTTAATCCCTTCCAGAAAGGAATTAAGGCCTCCCTGGGAAGGCACTTGAGCATTCTATATTGGCCTTTCTGACAAGAGGGACCCTCCCACAGCTGTTGCCTGACCTTTCAGTTTATGCTGAGGTTGAAGCCTCGTGATGGCTGGTACCATGGATCTGTCTCTGTCCCAATGGCATGAGCTGGGCCCTCCCTGGAGAAGAAACCTGGGTTCCCCAAGATATGTGATCAGTGCCGGGGCCCTGCCAGTAGGCAAGAGGAACCCAAGGCAGGTGCTGGGTGTGGAGGCCACGGGGGCATAGGCTACGAAGGAGACAGAACTGAACCTCACATCACCCTGCTCGGCCCCGGAGGATGGCTGGTTAGCCAGAGACGGGTAAGATTCCTCAGGGAAGGAACAACCTAAGACAGGCACAGTCGCAGAGGGGCCATCAGGAGAGAACTTGGGGATCAACAGAGGTGGGGCACAGTCCCTCACCCCCCCAACATTGCAGGGGCTTGAACCCTTGCCCCTTCTGAGGGACGTCTCCTGCCCCCAGGGCTGCTTCGCACTTCCCACGCCCAGCTCAGATCGGGACCCAGGTAACAGAGCCCAGCTCAGATTGAGATCCAGCTACATACAAGAGACTTGGCCCAGCTCATATTGAGACCCAAGCAACAGAGAAGTGGCTAATGGTGACTGCCCTATATCTAAATCTAACCTAAATCTAGGAGTGCTCAGGGCTTTCTCAAGGATGCATATAATCCTTTCCATTAATTTTTACAGAGTAAACTAAAATTGTTGTTAAGAGTATTAAATTTGACAGTAAAATAGAAGCCAAGTTTTCAGATTAATTTAAATTGGCTAATTGAAATAAGTGAATATTCAAGAAAATTTAATTGTACTGGACAAAAAGCTGTTCCTAAACTATTAACTAAAATTTCTATTGGTAGTTTCTCTCATGGTAAATTTGTTTAACATGCAAAGAAGCCAAAGCAGTCATATTTTTGTGCAAAAAAATTAAAACTTAAAGTTATCAAGACTGCATTATAAAATTTCCAAAAGCCTCCATTAATCAAAAAAAGGGGGGATAGTGGAAAAATGGCATGTAAGGAAAAATATTCTGTAAGTAAATTACATTTAGAAAATTTTTACTTTAAAAAATTTAATTTTCATTTGTAATGCTAACAGCAAGACACCAATGAAAAACATATGGTATCAAATAGGCCAAAAGGAAAATCATCTGGGCAAAAAATAAAAAGGATCCCAAGTAAAATTTATAGAAAAGATTCCTTTATTAACTTTTGGTCGAGAATATGTTTGTATATTTTCAGAAAACAACTCCAAGACCATGTGGATTCCTGCAACAGAGAGGAATTGACAGGTCTGCTCCAACCATGAAGACAAGAGGAGAAACAGTCTAGAGATGGAAGACGCTGACGACACTTGCCACGCTAGCAGTCAGCAGCTGTGCGTCGCTGCAGGTTGCCCAGGACCAAACCAGAGAGGGTTGGACCTGCATTGCCACCATCCAGATATCATTGCTGACGTATACACATAAGGAACTGTTTGACACTGAAACTGTTGTAGAGCGAACGCGAGTAAAGACCACTGGAGTCCAGACCAAATTAAAATTTAGGGAGCCTTTATTGCCGGCCGGCGACTGTCCCCTCTCCACTCAGGGAGATCAGAGAGCAGCCCCGACCCTTTGTGTCCGACCGTATTTAAACCCACTCACTACATCCTGTTTTTTTGCAGAGCAAACAGTCTAAAACAATTTAAAACAAAGCAGTTTTCCTTAATTAAAGAGCCAGCCCTATGTGTGCTTAGTGGTTATCTCGCTGCTGGCCTTGAAAACAACATAGTTCTATCCAATTAAAAAATGCACCTGGCATGGCATTGAGAGTATGGGCATCTCTAGTCTCTGGCCTACAAGGTCAGACAGCTAAGTTTATCTTCCTCATTATTCAAGCAGGCTAGAAAGCAAAGTTATTTTTTAGAATAAGAGTTCGTCTAAAAAAACAGCAGAGAATTCCAAACAGTAGTTTTACAAAATAGGGGGTTAGCCTTCTCACTAGGAGGAAGCATGCTCAAAAATTCCCACTCCCCAACAAAACTGATATTCAGAACTGTTGGACATTGAAACTGGAACTCAGAACTGTTGAACATTGAAATGGGGACTCAAACATTTTTGTTCTTATGTGTTTATTTCTGGTCTGCAGATGCAAGATTTTTTTAAGGAAAGAAACGGGGGAGATGCCGGAAAACAATCATTCTACCACTAATAGAAAGATGTGGACAGGAAACTGGGAAGGCTGGTCAACAACCTTAATTGTTTTGATCACTCACAGTTTGGTTGAAACATTGTTAGCTGAAGCAGCCTCCACCTCTGTTTCTCCTATGTAAATTTCTGTTATTGGAATTTCCTGCCTAAAGGTTATGGGCGTATCCCATAGTCTCAATAAAAGGGATTGCAAGGCCAGAGCAAAGGGTAGTCCTTCCACTAGAGTTGGGCTCCCGCCTGGCCCCCAATATTCCAAATTAATACTTTTCCAAGTCTCTTTTCATTTGTGTGCGGCCTTCTCCAGAACCCGAACCCTGAACCGGAACCCTGAACCACGTGGGACGTGAAAGGGGTTCCCACACCTTAAAGCTATGAACCAAGGAGGGCCCGGCGTTCCCTCGGACGATACTGTACAGTTTACTTTGCTGCAATTCCCAGAATGGCAGACAATAAGACCGCTTTACCTGTCAGAAGCACCTGTGGGTGACTATTGGATTGTCTCCGCAGTGAGAGCCGGGCGGTGACGTGCTGCTCGGAGTCCCTTCTGGGCGGAGCTTTGTGAGGCTGTCCCTGGGGGGTGGGTGGGGGGCTGGGCCCGCGGGGCTGGGGGCCTGGCCAGTGCTGCAGCCTGGACCCCGGGTCCGGGGCTTTGCAAGGGCGCTGCTTCCTAGATTGTCCGCTGTCGGTGACACTGCAGTGACCTGCGGAGGGGACACGGGGCCGAGCAGGTCTCCTCAGAGCTGCAAGCAGGGCTCCCCGAGGGGAGAGCTGTGCTGGGACCTGGGGCAGGCGAGTGTGCACCGCAAGGAGGCAGGCGGGCGGTGCCCAGGTGAAGGGGCGGTGCCCAGGCAGAGGGAAGCCTGTGTCTCCGCCCCTGGAGCTCCCGAGTGTGTAAACTGCCTCAGAATCTCACCTCCAGGCTCCATGAAGGCCCTTTGTGTGAGTTCAGCACGAGCTCAGGGGCATGGACTCGGCTCATGAGCCCGTCTGCCCAGCCCGGCCCCATCAGTCCTGCCGCCCCTGCCGCTGGCTCCCCTCGATGTGAAGAGACCAGCTGGGACCACACACCCCGCAGGCGCCCGTCTCTTCCAGAGAGAGCATCTCTGTCCTACACTAGTGTGACTCAGCCCCGCCTGCAGACCCTGCGGGTTAGTGATCGGGTGGCTCTCCTACAACATTCACGGGGACTCCCTGCTCTCTCATGGGGCCTGTGATGGGACCGAGGTGATGCTACTGGGACCTAAGCACTGAGGCATCTGATTCCTCAGCAGAGAAGCCTGTGCCAGGGAAAGGACAGGCTTGGGCCAGGAGCCTGTCCTCTGGGGTCTGGGGGGAGGGGGGCTGAGGGGGACTGGGGGGATGAGGGGAGTGGTTAATAGCAAGAGCTGGGGCCCTTTCTCCAGTGACTGGGGAGAAGTGTCCAGAAGGCGAGCAGGAGGCGAAATGCAGCGGCGCTTTCTCACGGCCCTGCCTGTGCCGGGAGGGTGTCGGTAGACCAAGCGGGCCTCCCTCATGCAACCTGGTTACATTCTCACTTGCCGGCGCAGACACCCCCAGCGCCCCCTCCGTCAGGCACCTCAGGACAGTCCACTGGATGGACAGGCCCCTCCTGGAAACGGGACAGGGCCGCGCAGGAGCGCATCCTGAAGGGCTTGTCATGTATTCCCTCGGCCTTCAGCCAGTTCTTCTGCAAGAACCGCCTGCAGCGGCCCATGCTTCTCAGTGGCCGCAGAGATGTGTGCTTCCCGCATCAGGAACCTGTTCCGATGGACGTGCGGTTGTCCTGCTCGCGGGGACCAGCTGCTACGCGTAGATACAGCCTTTGCACAGTGGCTTTCAACACGTGTTCCTGATGCTGCGCCATCCCCACAGCAGAGGGACAGACCCCACCCTCCACACGGCGCCAGCAGAGGGCTTGTCCTGAGAACCAATTCCAGCATGTAATAATTACAAGTTTTACCAAACTTGGTGAAGCTTGGGGAGCTCAACAGGGTTGAGTCACATGTAGTTTACCTGCTGGAAATGGCTAAAAGGCACTCGCCCCAAACCTGAATGGTACTGTTAGCTGCCAGACAGCTCAGGGCATTTTACTGCCTCCTGTTGGCCAAACACCTGAACAGCTGTAGGCTATTCCCCAAACTGATAATGCTTCTGTACCCTACCCTTTGAAGTGTATTATCTCCACCTTGCCTTGGGACAAATTGTGTTTAATAAAAGCAGGGTCCTTGGTCAAGGTGGGAGTCTTCTAGCTCCTTCAGCTGAAGCTCCTCTGACCCCTAATGCCTATCAAAAATATCTTCCGTCCTTGGACTCTTTAATCATCTACACGCAGCCCTTTCTCCAGAATGCTGAACCCTTTGTAAGGCTGGGAAAAAGAACCCCGGCATTGTCCCAGCTCCAGGACCAAGCTCCCAGGCCCCTGGAGCTCCGACGGCCAGAGGGCAGGGCAGAGGTGGGTGGGCGTCTGGGCAGAGGCTTCCTCCCTCTGCTTTCTGGCTGCAGCGTCCATGTGGTCGTGCCCACCTGGCAGAGCAGGGGAGGATGTTCCTGATGACACAGTCAACTCGAGAGGAGGCTGGACGGAAGAATACAAGGAAGCAAAGGGAGAACCCCAGGAAGTCCACACTAAGTGGTCAGCAGTAGCCCTGAAACAGTGATCTGATGACAAGTGGAGAAGGGTTTCAGCAATCTCGCCTCTGATCCAGAAGTCACACTCCTCACTCATGAACCAGCTGCTGTGAAGCTTACGTCCACACAACAACCTGCATGCACACGTCTGCAGCTTCATTCAGGTCACCAAGACACCTGCCCACAGATGATGGATGGACCATGTGGGACGTTGCTACAATGGAACGTTATTCTGGGATAGAAAAAGCCATCAAGCCACAAAAAGCACTGGTGGAGAGGGGACCCTCCCGGGGTCTGCGGGGAGTGGGCGGCTCCCTGCCGGTGAGACTTCAGCCTGATCACAGTTGCTGCCTGGCCAACAGCAGGAGGCACCCCGGCCTCAAGGTGTTAGGAACAGGGGAGAGCCCAGCCGGCCTAGCTCAGTGGCTGAGCATTGACCTATGAACCGGGAGGTCAGTGCACGACGCCGGGTCGGGGCACATGCCCTGTTGCAGGCTCGATCCCCAATGTGGGACGTTCAGGAGGCAGCCGATCAGAGATCCTTTCTCATCATTAATGTTTCCCTCTCCCCCTCCCTCTCCTTTTTCTTTGAAATCAATAAAAAATGTATTAAAAAGAAACGAGGGGCAAGATTCAAGAAGACTGCAGGGAACCCCGAGGCTGCCGCCCTCGCTCCCAGCCAGGACCTGCATTTACAGCCAAAACGCTGGCAGCCAACTGGAAAAGCAAAGCAGCAGGGTACAAAGTTAACGTCCAGACGTCAATGGCCTTTCCATCTCCCAGTAATAACGCTCAGAGAGCGGAACCAGTGAACCAGTGTCACTTCCATGGCGGCAGGGTACAAAGTTAACGTCCGTATGGTGATGGCGTTTCATCTCCCAGTAATAACGCCCAGAAAGTGGAACCAGTGAACCAGGGTCATTTACCATGGTGGCAGCAACAAGATGCCTAGGAATAACATGAACCCAGGAGGTGAGAGACATGGAAACTGGAACATTGAAAAAGAGATAGTGAAAGATATAAACAAGCGGAAGCATATACTGAGTTCGGGGTTTGGAAGAATCAACATCATTAAAATGTCCATACTACCCAAGGCAATGTACAGATTCAATGCAATTCCTATTAAAATACCATTAGCATATTTCACAGATCTAGAACAAATATTCTAAAAATTTATATGGAACTGAAAAGGACCTTGAATAGCTGCAGCAATCTTGAGAAAGAAGAACAAAACTGAAGAGATCACAATACCAGATAGCAAACTATATTACAAAGCCACTGTAATCAAAACAGCCTGGTACTGGCACAAGAACAGGCATATAGAACAATGGATCATAGCAGAGGCCACAGAATTCAACCTGAGCCATAACGGTCAATTAATATTTGACAAAGAAGCCAAGAGCATACAATGGAGTCAAGACAGTCTCTTCAACAAATGGTGCTGGGAAAATTGGACAGATACATGCAAAAAAATGAAACTAGACCACCAACTCACACCATACACAAGAATAAACTCAAAATGGATAAAAGACTTAAATGGAAGTCACAAAACCATAAAAATCCAGAAGGCGGTAATATCTCAGACATCTCCTGTAGCAGAATTTTTGCTGACAGCTCTCCTAGGGCAAGAGGAACGGAAGGAAAAATGAACAAATGGGACAGCATCAACTAAAACTTCTGCACAGCAAAAGTGACCTTTAAAAACAGGAACGTGGAACCCACTGCATGGGAGAACATATTTGCCAATAATGCATATGATAAGAGGTTAATTTCCAAAATATATAAAGAACGCATACAACTCAACAAAAGGGGCCGAGTGGGTTCGGGCTCCCAGAGAAAGAGACCGGGCCTGCATTCGAGGGAGTGAAATCTCCCAGCTGCTGCCTGCGGCCGTGTCCCGTCCCCGTGGCCGTGAGAGCAGCCCCTGGCGCCGTTTCCCATGAGGGTCTCCTCTCCACGGACCCCCTTCGCGCAGCTGCTCCCAGCGCCGGGCGCTCACAGAGGGGCCGGCGGGGGGTCGGGGGGTGGTGAGAAACACGGACTCCCCATCATTTTACCTGCAAGAGTCATCTGAGGGAGGAAGATGGGCGGCTGCCCTCAGCTGCTCCGTTAGATAAGAACCATCCCTCCCTAATGTTTCCCGTGGCCCCTGGGAGGCCCTCACAGCGAGGAGAGGTGAGAGCAGCACCCACAGGAGACGGCGGGCCTCGGCCCACACGGCTGCCCCAGCCCTGCGTGGAGGCAGCGGAGGGGCCTGACCCGCACCAGGTTCCCCTCAGGGCGGTGCGGCCCTGCCTGCTCAGCAGGCCACCGCTGGGCAGTGACTGAGACGCTGCTCTGATGAAGCAGGACTCGGAGGTGAGATGCTGCAGGCACCTGCTCCCCCCGCCCCGAGGGGGCCTGGGAGGCGCCACAGCAGTCAGGGCTGCGAGAGCCCCGTGGTGACCGCACACGGCGCCCACAGGCACGTGGCAAAGCCGCTGACCCTGCTGACCCCTGCCTCTCGAGCCCCTGCAGCGAATGTGGGTCTCTGGGGCTCAGGGGAGGGGGCCGCTTGGCCTTTCAGAGCAGAGGGTCCAGCCCTGGTGCTGTCCTCCGAGTGCCATGTGGCCCCTGCAAAGGGCAGGAAGGGAGTGAGGAGGGGGATGGGAAGGGGTAAGCAGGGATGGGAGGGGTGGGTTGGGGTGAGGAGGGGTTGGGGTGAGGAGGGGTGCGGGAGGGGTGGGAAAAGGTGATTAGGGGGTGGGAGGAGTGAGGAGGGGTAGGGAGAGGTGGGGGAGAGGGGTTAGGAGGGGTGAGGAGGGGTAGGGAGGGGTAAGGAGGGGTAGGGAAGGGTGAGGAGGGATAGGGAGAGGTGGGGAGGGGGGGAGAGGTGCAGCAGAGGCCGCCCGAGGAGCGCTGGGCTGGGACCTGGTGCTGCTGCAGGTGGGGGTGACTCAGAAGGACAGGTGGTCATCCCCCCCTTTAGTCCTGTTGGCCTGGTCCCTGAGGGCTCGGCCCTTAGAGGACGGCTGTGTCTTCCAGGCTCCAAGGCCCGGGAGGAAGGAGGCGTGGCCTGGGGACAGGAGTGGACCCCCAGTCCTGGCTGTGAAGCAGGGCACCTGCTCCATGAGGAGCCTCGGGGCCACGAGGCCATCGGCTCCCGGGTGGGAAGGGCACGTCCCTGGAGGGGGAGTCGGCCGCGGCCTGTGAGCCCCTCGGAGCTGCCAGAAGCAGCCGCCCAGACTGACTGCGTTCTTGCCGGTGGCGTGAGCGTCTCCTGGAGCCCATCAGGGAGCCTCCTGTGCAGCCGAGACCCACCGTGTGGTTTCCTTACCTGTGGGATCTAAAGAACAATACAGACCGACAGACAGACAGTGGACTCACAGATACAGGAGCAGACTGACAGCCGTGGCGTGGGGAGGGCGGGCGGGAAGTTTGGGCTGTGGAGCAGAGCCGTCCTGTGTGAGGGCAGCACGTGGCGCTGTGACAGCCGTGCATGGGCCACGTGGTGCAGGGACACGGAGGCCGCTCTGTGAAGATGGGTTGTCTCGCCCCTGCTGTGCACTGACACTGAATGAAACACTTGGACTGTGAAGTGTAATTGGATTTTAAAAGGACGTGAAAAAGGCTGGGGCTGAAGCGAGGTTCTCCGCTTGCTGAGCGTCAGAATCACCCGGACGCTGGCTACCACGCAGTGAATGGGAATTTTTGGACTGGAACGCGGATTCTTTGTCCGCCAGAATCGAAGAATGAATCCACGGACAGAGAGTGGTAGAGCAAAGGTGGAGATTTATGGAAGAACAAGTGCAGGCTCCCACATGGGGAGAGGGAAGAGTCCCACAGAATTGACTCCCATGTGGGGAGTGGGGAAGGGTCCCGTTGAGTCCCTTTTCCCTGCGGCATATAAAGGCTGCAGAACCTGGTGCCCTGACATCCCCTCTGACTGGCCACTACTCCCTTGGACTGGTTGCTACAGCAACTCCTGACATGTGAGGTTCTCCCCCCCCCACACACCTTCCTTATTGTTTTCCTTTTCCCCCTGGGCTTTCTCCTTCTCCTTCTGGCTGAAGGGCTTCCTTCCCTTTGTTTTGTAAACATAGACCTTTTGCTGTTCCCAGTTCCCTCATTCTATGGAAATGCACCTGTTGCAGCTTTTCAGCTTTCCCATTCTATGGAGATACACCTTCTGCTGCTCTGCAGCCCTGTGCTTCCTCCACGGTCCCTTTAATTTCCAAAATTTCCTAAACCTGTCCTATTTTACCCCTAAATTCCTGTTTCAGTCCCCCCCTCCAATTAGGAAACCCCAGTTACTGTTGGGGACAATGGATGCCGGGTCATTCTGACTGCTTCCTGCTGGCAAAGGGGTCATAGTTTGGGGGGGTGGCAGTCAGGGTCCCATCGAAAGTGGGCTAGCTAAGGGTCCATGGACGATGGATGCAGTGGCCTTCACCTGCTGTTCTGTGTGGAGGACCACTTATAGCGTTGAGCTTCTGCACGGGAGGATGTGAAACACAACAAGAAATGGCTAAAGGTGAGCAACAATAAAGCAGCATAAGCCCAGGCTGCGGGGGGAGCTGGCCGGTGGAGATGGGTCTATCCTCGGGGCCTTTCCTTCGCTAAGCTGCGCGCCGTGAGAACCGCTGTTCACGGCACAGACTTTGCCCTGCTCAGTCAGGGCTTTTCTGTGAATGAAACCTGTCCCGGCTGGTGGCAGTGGAAGCGGGAGTTGTCCTGTAGACTAAGGCTTAGCACCTTGTACTCTGAAGGAGATGTGGGAGACAGAGATATCTACCTGAGATTATTTGACCCTGAATTGGGCTGCTTATCACATACTTAGTGGGTAGGGATTTGGGGAGCCAGTATGGCTTGAGAAATGTACTATACCAGGGTTTCAGAGAGGGGCTATAAGTAGGAGTATCTTGTGGTGTTTCTGGGTCCCAGTAAGGGCAGAGAAGGTCTCTTCCAGGTACCAGCCTAGGGTTCAGGTGACACTTATGAAAAGACAGAATAAGAATTATTAAAAAGATGAAAATACTGATTATTTAGAAATACCAGAGAATGTTACTTATCTGGCACTCACTGACTTCCCAGGATCTCTTCGAAAGAGAAGTTTCAGGTCCTTTAGAGGCTCACACGAGTAGAAATCTGGTAATCTAGTTGATAGGAATGCAGCTTTGTCTTCCTGTGCTGGCATTCAAGGCTCATTTGAGACAGACAGATTTAGGAGTCAATACCGCTGACCTGTGGGGAGACTTGAAGATGGTGCCTTGTAAAGGGCTTTTTGAGCTGTTCAAAGACCTGCCCAAATAAATGAGGGCTATTCCCAAAAGCACTGGGGCAGGACTGACCATATTAGCTGACGGCTTTGATTACTGGGATCTTTTAAAGGCAAACAGGGACTGTGAGTTAGGAGGGAGGGGTATACAGAAAAGGCATCCTTGAGATCTAGGACTATAAACCACTCTGTGTCCTCTGGAGTCTGGGCAAGTAACACATAAGGGTTAGGGACATTGGCTGGATAGAAATTACTGCCTTATTTACTAGTTATTGAAATTCAGCGAGCTAAACAGAAGATGCTGTAGTCAAAAAAAGCTGAATTTTGAGTCTTTACTTCAAAAGCCGGCGGCTGCGGGAGGACTTGTGTCTCTTAAATTCTCGTGGCTGCAGATGAACTTAGGGGTTAGCTTATAAAGGCAAACAACAACAACAACAAACTAACAAAAACCAACGTGCGGGATGGGGGCAGTGTGCTTAGCAGAGATCCTGCAGAAAGCTTGTAGCCTGGAGCACAGCACAGCTCAAGTCACCAGGAGACACCTGGCATGGGAGGAGCCAAGGACGGAGTGGACCCCACGCTGGCAGAGCGGCTCGCAGGACCGGATAATTAAGAGTGGGCAGTGACTGGGCTATATGCTGATAAGAATGTACATTAGGTTACTGGCACAGATTCAGATTGCTAGCTGCCCTCCCCACCCCAATGTCTTATTTTCCCCATTATTCGAGCAAGCGTGCTTACAGAAGTTAGAAATAGCAAAGTTAGTTACTTCCTGGAATTAACAGAACAAAGGACTGTTATGCCCAGATTTCGTGATCCCCAAAGACCACCAGGGAGCCGAGTCCGATGCAAAAGCAAAGAGCCTTTAATTGAGCTAGCTCAAGCTCCCCGTCCACCACACTCGCTGATGCAGCAGCAGGAGTCAGAGAGAGAGCCCAGGCCCCAAAGGCGCTGATTTATAGGGGGCCTGGGAGAGGTAGGAGGGGTGAGGTAGTGTGGCCTCCGCTGATTGGTCGGGGTCAGGTTGCACATGGGGGCAGGGCGAGGCTTACTTTCCTCTTGCATTTCTATTGGCCAATTCAAAAGTGTGGGTTGGGCTCTTGGAGAGGTTCTAGGGCGGGAACCTGACTCCACGAGGTGGAGGACATGGAACAAAGGGGACATGGAGTCGGTCTTTCCCCGCCCTTTCAGGACCATCTGTGTTTAGTGGAAAATTTTAAATGGCAGTTCTTACAAAATGGAGGTTACGGGAACAAGATGGAGTGCCTATGGTTCAGATGGAGGGCGAGGGACAGGATGGAGTCAGCTCTTTCAAGGCCATTGTTCATTGTAAGTCCTGAACTAGTCCTCCCCCTCTACTAGGCTCTTGTACCCCTAAGATGGGGTAAGGACTATGACAAGGTTTCAATAAACTTTGGGCTTCTAAAATAGCATATTGAGTCCTTCTAGAGCCTCAGGGTTGAGGGGAAAGTGTTTCTGATGCACATGTGAGGCTTTTTGCAGGATCAGGAAGGAGTGGGAAAGGAACAACTTACCCCAGCTACACCCTAAAGGCTGAGAAAAAGATCTTTTTCTTGGCTTCCCAGACATGCCTGTAATGGCTACAGCCTCTGAGGATGGTTTGCCAGGGTTTGAGAGGAGTACAGAGAAGGTGGCTCCAGCATCGGGGAGGAAATTAATTTCTTTGCCCTCCCCCCTGCCCCCTCCCCCACCACTGTCAGGCTTACCTGGGGCACCTGGGTGGAGGTAGCAGTCCTCTGAGGAGCGGGATTGAGAGACCCCGAGCCCCATCAGTCCTGTTGGGCTAACTGGTCACCAGCTCTGCCCCAAGGGACCTCAGTCTCCAGGGGCAGTCCGACTTCCAGTGCTTTCCTTGGCAGGTGGAATAGGGCTTCAGGAACCCACCACGCCCCTTGGGGCAACTCCAGCGCATAAGCCCAAGCTGTCTACAGCTGTAGCAGGTGACTGAGACTGACCGTTTGTCTCCAGGCTCTGCCTGGGGCCCTTGCCTTGCCGAAGCGTGGCACTAAGAGCCTTGGTTCTGGCCTGGCTTCCCCTGTTTCTCCTCATTCTGGTCTCTATTAGAGAACACAGAGGTGGGAACTTTCAGGAGATTCTCTAAAGTACTCTTGGAACCAATAGCCAGTTCTTGCAACCTCCTGATGTCTGGGACAAGCCTATGTGGTAAATTTGTCCTTTAAAATTAGTTGTCCCATTCTGAATCTGGGGTAATGTTGGTACGCTTAACCAAAAGCCTTCCTGAGCCTTCCGAAAAGGCCAAGGGGTTTCTGTTATCCCCTTGAAAAATGGTGGTTAATTTAGAGTAGTTAACAGGCTTTGTTTTACTACATTTGAGGCCTTCTGTAACACAGAACTGGCAGTGCTTTATTTTCCACCTCTCAGTTTTGGGATTCCATTGAGGGTCCACGGGGGGAACTGCCTCTTGTTCTGTTAAGAAATCACTCTTTCTTTCCTCAGAGTCCTTTATTTCCCCAGCATAAGTAAGAAAATGGTCATTCCCAAATTCTCTTGCTTTTTCTAGTATATTTTGCTTTTCAGTGGCTGAGAGGGTCAGGTTTAATATGAGCATGATTTCTCTATATGAGAGATCAAATACTTGAATGAGGTTTTGGAAGACCTCAATATATTTGTCAGGGTCTTCTGAGAACTTTCCTAGATCGCTTTTAATGTGTCTCATGTCCCGGGGTAAGAAGGGGATCTGGGCTAAAGTATGGCTAGATGCTTCATCTGTCTTGGGGCAAGCTAAGGTTGGCTCAGCCCTGGGCAGGGGCATGGCCTCTCTGCCTTCTCCTTTGGTGGAATTTGCGTTGTTATTGCCAGGAGCGAGGGATTTACTTTACATTTTTAAAATAAGTCTGGCCTGTCCCTTAGGGTAAAGAAAGTTTGGACACATGGGACTTCTGACCATTTCCTATGTTTCCTACAAAAAAGATATAACTGTAGGATGGCATTATACTTGAGGCTTCCCATTTGCTGGTTGGTACTGAGGCCAAACCTGAGTGCAGAAAAAAATCAGGTGCTTTCTTTTTAAGGTTTGTGGGTCAAACTTATCCCAGTTCTTGAGGATACATCCTAACGGACTGTCTTTTTGTAGGGTATGTTGTGGAGCGAACGCAAGTAAAGACCCCTGGAGTCCAGACCAAATTAAAATTTAGGGAGCCTTTATTGCCGGCCAGCGACTGCTCTCTCTCCACACAGAGAGGTCAAAGAGCAGCCTGACCCTTTGTACAAGACCACTTTTAAGCACATTAACCACATCCTGTTTTTGCAGAGTAAGTAACCCAAGACGAAACATTTTTTCATAATGTCAGGGCCATGCTATTGACGACCATGTTATTTACAGGGTCATCCTGTTCTTTAGAAAGCTGACAGTGTTCTATCTTGCAAGGCTATTTTGTGAGGTGTAAGGGGAAAGGGGCCATGAGACCATATCTCAAGGCCTGGCCTGGTGTCAGCACTGACAACCCTATCTGGGGCATGGTCCACTGCCTCTCCAGAGTGCTCAAAAATTCCCACTCTCTAACAGGGAAGAGAACACGCTTCCCATCTGAAAGAAAGAAGAAGAAAGAAAAAGAAGTGCACAATGATGTCTCCTGTATCCATTGTGCTTACAAAGACGTCCTTGCCAGTGAGGCGTCCCCCACTTGGCCAGGGCTGAAGGGAGTCCCCACTCTCAAACTAGGAGTGAGGGGTTCCTTGCCCACATACGGCCGCAAGCAAGGTTGCCGGGTGGACTAGCCTCACTGACCACCGCAGTGATGACCCGAGCTCACGAAGAGGCTACCCGCTTCCCTCCTGTGGAAAAATGCATACCCCGTGTCTTGCTCTCAGGTCCCTTGTCTGTGATTTAAAAGGGCCTGAGTGGCTGTAATGTTTTGAAGTACCCACTGAACTGGATGGGTTGGAGTGCCTGCTGACCTGAATTTCCGAGGGGTTTACTCTAGGATGAGGACTTAAGAGAGTTTACACGGTATCTGGAACCCTGGTTTGGCCAATATCCAGTGATCCGAGTAAAGTATTAACAGCTCTGGTCCCACCCCTTGTAGGCCCCTCGTCTCTGCCTGATTTTGGGGGAAAGTATGGAATTTCTTTCTAGTCAAATTTAGTACTTTAAACTTTTTGCTCACTGGCTTAACTTTTTATTTTTATTGAATCTTAATTTCTGTTGTTTTATTTTCAACCCTTAAAAATGTCACCTACTTTTAAACTGGGCAACCAACTTGGTTGCTTCTCTACTGGGAGAGGGACATGCTGATTGACTTTACAGGGAACTGTTACAAAGGTATGCATATGTGCATGTAAGTTTTGTGGTTGGTCTCTTCCCTCCTCACCCTCCCTCCCCACCCCTATTCCCTCGGAGGTTCCATGGTCTGTTGCATGCTTCCATGTCTCTGGATCTATTTTCTCTGTCAGTTTATTTTGTTCATTAGATTCCACATGTGAGTAAGATCATCCGGGACAGAGCTGTGTTAAGCCCCTGAACACACTTTCCCCTCTGGGAGCAATGACCTGGCCCCTCCAGAGTCACTTGCTGGTGGCCGGGCCCTGAGGGCCAGCTATCGGCCTCATTCACAGGGAACAGCCTTCCTTGAGGACAGGGACCTTCTTGGTGCCATCCAGGGTCTTGATCACAGGGAAAAGTGGCTTTTGCGTCCTCTTATGACCCTTGTCCACATGCACGTGGCCCCACCAGCCTATCCACTTGACCACCTCCAGCTGTTGACTGGGCCCCAAGCCCTAGCTCACCAGACCACTTCCAGCTATCCACCTGGCCCCTCCCCTTGGATGACGTAACCCCTTCCACTGGCCACCGGGCCCCAACCTGCTGGCTCACCTGAGCATTTCCAGGTGTTCTGCTGGGCCCAGCCTACCCTGGTGGTCAGCTCACCACTTCCTCCATCTGACCACCTGGCCTCTCCCCCTGATGATGTAACCACATCCAGCTGGTTACTGGGCCCCACTCCCCCTGGATCACCTGACCACTTCCGGGTGTTCCCAAGGCCATGGCTCACCTGACCAACTTCCGGCTGGTCACCGGGGCCTCACCCTTGTTTTGGAGACACTGCCCCTTGTTCACCTGACCACTGAGCCACACTGGCCAGGCTCCTTAGCTCCTCACGCAGAGGGTTGGACTTCCCAAATCACTGGAAGTTGGGTTAAAGGCCTAATGCCCACAGCCCCAGATCACCTTCTGCTCACAGACTGCCTCTGTCCCCGTAAGGAGGGCAGCCAGCAGGGGGCCGCCAGCCCTCCTTCAAGACAGCCATGGAGGTCCATCCGCCTGGGGACTCCCCATCGTCCCCACCATGAGGGCATCTCACCCTGGAGTGGCCTGCGACCCAGACAGCCCTGCCTGAGGGCTTTGAAATCCAGGCCATTGCTGTGTTAAGCCCCTGAACACCCTTTCCCCTCTGGGAGCAATGTCCTGGCCCCTCCAGAGTCACTTACTGGTGGCCGGGCCCTGAGGGCCAGCTTTCGGCCTCATTCAAGAGGAACGCCCTTCCTTGAGGACAGGGTCTGGACCACAGGGAGTGTGGCTTTTGCGTCCTCTTGTGACCCTTGTCTGCATTCGCGTGTCCCCACCAGCCTATCCACTTGACCACCACCAGCTGTTGACCAGGCCCCAAGCCCTGGCTCACCGGACCTCTTCCGGCTGTCCACCTGGCCCCTCCCTTTTGATGATGTAACCACTTCCAGCTGGCCACGAGGCCCCACCTTCCCTGGCTCACCTGACCAACTTCTAGCTGGTCACCTGGGCCCAGCACACCCTGGTGGTCAGCTCACCTCTCCCGGCTGACCACATGGCCCCTCCCCCTTGATGACATAAACACTTCCAGCTGGCCAGTGGGCCCCAACCACCTGGATCACCTGACCACTTCCGGGTGTTCCCAAGGCCATGGCTCACCTGACCAACTGCTGGCTGGTCACCTTGGCCCTCTGCCTTGTTTTGGAAACACCGCCCCTTGTACACCTGACCCATGACCCACACTGGCCAGGCTCCTTAGCTCCTCATGTGGAGGGGTGGACTTCTCAAATCGCTGGGAGTTGGGTTAAAGGTGTAACGCCCACAGCCCAAGAACACCTTCTGCTCACAGATTGCCTTTTCCTCGGTGGGGAGGGTGGCAAGCAGGGGGCCGCCAACACTTCTTTAAGACAACCATGGGCGTCCATGAGCCCAAGGGCCCCCCATTTTCCCCAACATGGGGGCATCTCACCCCGGAGTGACCTGCGACTCTGACAGCCCTAACTGTGGGCTTTGAAATCCAGAAAAAAGCAGTGTTGAGGCCCTGAAAACCCTTTCCATAGTGGGAGCAAAGTCCTGCCCCCTCTTGGCTCTATTACAGTTCACCGCACCCTGAGGGCCAGCTTTTTGCTTAGTTCATGGAGAATGCCCTTCCCTGATGACAGGTACCTTCTCACTGCCTTCCAGAGTATGGACCACAGGAAGTTGAGGCATTTGCGATCTCTTGGGACCCTCCAATGCATTCACCTGGCTCTACCAGCCTTTACACTTGACCACATCCAGCTGTTGACCTGGCAGCAATCCCTTGTCCACCTGAGCACTTCCGCTGTTCACTGGGCCAAGCCCAACCACTCGGTCTCCTCACCACTTCTGGCTGTCCACGTGACCCCTCCCCTTTGATGATATCAGCATTTCCGGCTGGTCACCAGGCCCCGAGGCCTTATCCACCTGAGCACTTCTGGCTGTCCACGTGGCCCTTCCCCCTGATGACATCAGCACTTCTGGCCGGTCACCAGGCCCCAAACCCTTGTCCACCAGAACACTTCAGGCTATCCACCAGGTCCTCCCCCTTGATGACATCAGCACTTACGGCTGGTCACCTGGCCCTAAGCCCTTATCCACCAGAGCACTTCTGGCTCTTCACCTGGGCCAGCTCATATCCTTGATCACCTCAGCACTTACGGCTGTACACCTGGCCCCTCCCTATTGATGATACGACCACTTTCAGCGGGTCACTTGGCTCCAACCCTTGTTCACGTGACTACTTCCGGCTGTTCCCCAGGCCCTTGTTCACCTGACCAATCAGCCACACTGGCTGGCTACTTAGCTCCTAAGAAGAGTGGGGACTTCCCAATCTCTGGAAGTTGGTTTAAGGGCCTAACACCCACAGCCCCAGGTCACCTTCTGCTCACAGACTGCCTCTTCCCCTGTGGGAGAGTGGCAATTAGGGGGCTGCCAGCACTCCTTTAAGACAACCATGGGCATCCATGTGCCCAGGGACCACTCATGGTCCCCAACATGGGAGCATCTCATACTGGAGTGACCTGCGACTCTCACAGCCCTGCCTGTGGGCTTTGAAATCCTGGAAAAAGCAGTGTTGAGGCCACTTTCATGCAGTTAACTGAGTTTTATGTACATGAATCCTTATGTTTTTAAAAAACTCTCTTTGAAAAACGCCAACTCATTGAGACTGACTTGTAAATGTGCTTTTGTACATGAATTCTCAGTGCTTGAACACTGCCCCACAGTTATTAAGGTTCTAAAAACTTGTATTCCAAGTGTTTCAAGCACATTCCAGTTTCCCTGGTCTATCATTGTGAGTTCTGAGAGTTCTAAGCACTTTCACACAGTTAACTGTGTTCTGTGAACATGAATTCTTATGTTTGTAAAAAACTCTCTTCGAAAAATGCCAAGTCATTGAGACTGAATTATAAATGACTCTTTGAATACAAATTCCCAGTGTTTTAATACTGCCCCACGGATATTTAGGTTCTAAAAACTTGTATTCCTAAACCTGGAGAGAGGAAGATGGTGACTGGCATGAAGGTAGGGAGGGAGAGAATGTGAGAGTGAGGGAGCGATAGAGGAGTGTGTAGATGCATGTGGTGTTTGTGTCGATGAGCTAGGGACAGTTAGATTCTGCAGGTCTTCCAAGGGGCTGTTAAACTGAGAAGTCTAAAACGGCGGAGCATTTGGAATGTGCTAAAACACTTGGAATACATGTTTTTATACCTTAATATCTGTGGGGCAGTGACGAAACACTGATAATGCATGTTCAAAGATAAATTTTATATATCAGTCTCAATGAGTTGGCGTTTTTCAAAGAACGTTGTTCACTAACCTAAGAATTCATGTTCAAAGAATTCAGTTAACTGTATGAAAGTGCTTAAAACTCTCAGAACTCACTATGATAGACCAGGGAAACTTTTTGGAATGTGCTTGAAACATTTGGAATACAAATTTTTAGAACCTTAATAACTGTGGGTCAGTGTTGAAGCACTGGGAATTCGTGTACAAAGGCACATTTATAAGTCATTCTCAATGAGTTGACGTACTTCTAAGAAAGTTTTTTACAAACCTAAGAATTCATGTTCATAGTACTCATTTAACTGTATGAAAGTGCTTAGAACTCTCAGAACTCACAATGATAGGCCAGGGAAACTTTTTGGAATGTGCTTGAAACACTTGGAATACAAATTTTTAGACCAGGGGTCCTCAAACTTTTTAAACAGGGGGCCATTTCACTGTACCTCAGACCGTTGGAGGGCCAGACTATAGTTTTAAAAAAAAAACTATGAACAAATTCCTATGCGCACTGCGGGCCCGGGACAAGTCGGCTGCTAAGCAAGACAGGCACCCGGCGGGCCGGATAAATGTCCTCGGTGGGCCGCATATGGCCCGTGGGCCATAGTTTAAGGACGCCTGTTTTAGACCCTTAATGTCTATGGGGTAGTGTTGAAGCACTGAGAATTTGTGTTCAAACGCGCATTTATAAGTCAGTCTCAATAAGTTGGCAGTTTTTGAAGAGAGTTTTTACAAAGCTAAGAATTCATGTTCATAGGACTCAGTTAACTGTATGAAAATGCTTAGAACTCTGAGAACTCACAATGATAGACCAGGGAAACTGTTTGGAATTTGCTTGAAACACTGGAATACAAGTTTTTAGAACCTTAATATCTGTCGGGCTGTGTTAAAACACTGAGGATTTTTATTCAACTCGTCATTTATAAGTCAGTCTCAATGAGCTGGCATTTTTCGAAGGGAGTTTTTTACAAGCCTAAAAATTCATGTTAATAGAACTCAGTTAACTGTATGAAAGTGCTTAGAACTCTGAGAATTCACAATGATAAACCAGGGAAACTGTTTGGAATTGGCTGGAAACACTTGGAACACAAGTTTTTAAAATTTAAGTATCTGCGGGGCTGTGCTAAAACAGAGAATTTGTATTCAATGAGTCATTTATAAGTCAGTCTCAATGAGCTGGCGTTTTTCAAAGAGAGTTTTTTACAAACCTAAGAATTCATGTTCATAAAAGTCAGTTAACTGTATGAAAGTGCTTAGAACTCTCAGAAGTCACAATGATTTACCAGGAAAACATTTTTGGGATGTGCTTGTAACACTTGGAATACAAGTTTTTAGAATCTTAGTATCTGTGTGGCTGTGTTAAACCACTGAGAATTCGTGTTAAAAGGCACCTTTATAAGTCAGTCTCAATGAATTGACGTTTTTCTAAGAAAGTTTTTACAAACCTAAGAATTCATGTTCATAGAAGTCAGTTAACTGCGTGAAATTGCTTAGAACTCTCAGAAATCACTATAATAAACCAGGTAAATATTTGGGAATGTGCGTGAAACACTTGGAATGCAAGTTTTTAGAACCTTAATATTTGTGGGGAAGTGTTAAAACACTGAGATTTTGTATTCAATGAGTCATTTATAAGTCAGTCTCAATTAGCTGGCATTTTTCAAAGAGAGTTGCTTACAAACTTAAGAATTCTTGTTCATAGAACTCAGTTAACTATATGAAAGTGCTTAGAGGAGACAAAATGGTGTCAGAACAGACAGATGTGTCCCAAGCCTTGTCCCAAAGCAGATAGAAAGAACAGCTGAAACGAATAACATCCAACCAGAATTGGCAAAGGAGACTCAGTGGGTGAGAGAGTTTGCAGTCTGAAAGAGCATAGCATACCTGGAAAAAGCCCAGGGCACTGCAACCACATGAGCAGCAGACACGTGAGCAGCCCACTGCTGTCCAAAGAGCAGCAGCCCCACGAGCAGCCAGCCCCTGGCCTAAGAGCAGCAGCCTCAAGTGGCCTGCCCCTGTCCAAGGAGCAGCAGCTTTGGGAGTGGCCCGTCTCCCCATCCAAGGAGCAGCAGCCCTGCGAGCAGCCCACCCCAAGCCTAAGAGCAGCAGCCTCACGTGGCCTGTCCCTGTCCAAGGAGCAGCAGCTGTATAAGTGGCCCACTTCCCCGTCCGAGGAGCAGCAACGACGTGAGCAGCCCGCCCACATTTGAGGAGCGGCAGCCCCGCACAGCCCGCCCCTATCCGAGGAGCAGCCCTCACACTGCACCTGTCCAAGGAGCAGCAGCTCCGTGAGCAACCTACCACTGTCCGAGGAGCAGCAGCTGCACAAGCAGTCTGCCCCCATCCAAGGAGTAGCAGCGGTGTGAGCAGCCCACCCCCATCGAGGAGCAGCAGCCGCCCGAGCAGCCCGTCCACGTCCAAGGAGCAGCAACCACACTAGCAGAGCACCCACGTCCAAGGAGCAGCAGCCCTGTGCAGCCCGCACTGGTCCGAGGAGCAGCAGCCACACGCAGCCTGCACCTAACCGATGAGCAGCAGCTAGCTGAGTGGCCCGTCCCCAGCTGAGGAGCAGCAGCCTCACATGCAGCTCACTCCGCCTGAAGAGCATCAGCCACGCAAGCAGCCCATCCCCTGTCCAAGGAGCAGCAGCTGTGTGAGCAGCCCTGCCCCGTATGAGGACCAGCAGTACCGCGAGCAGCCCGCCCCCATTCAAGGAGCAGAAGCTGCCCAAGCAGCCAGCCCCAGACCAAGGAGCAGCAGCCACATGAGCAAACTGTCCACATCCAAGGAGCGGCAGTCCTGTGCAGCCCGCACTGGTCCGAGGAGCAGCAGCTGCGCGAGGAGCCTGCACCTGTACGAGGAACACCAACCCAGCAAGCAACCTGCTCCTGTCCAAGAAGTGGCAGCCTCATGAGCAGCCCGCCCCATCTGAGGAACAGCATCAGCATGCAGCCAGCCCTGATCCATGGAGCAGCAGCCACGTGAGCAGTCCGCCCCTGTCCGAAGGAGCAGCAGCCACAGGAGCAGCCCACCACCCATCCAAGGAACAGCAGCTGTGCAAGCAGCCTTCCCCACCAGCCAGAGGAGACATCACTGCTGCGAACAGCACCCACTGGAGGGGGTGCTGCCAACTGAGGAGCAGCCACTTCAGTGACCGCCTAAGGAGCAACCACAGCCCGAGGAGCCACTGTCACCAAAGAAGCAGCTCCTGCAGAACTCGACATCTGGATCAGTTGGTGAGACCAAAAATGGGTAGACAAAGAAACCCGCCCAAAAAAGAAAAGGAGGAATTGCCAGAAAAGCAGCTAAACCAAACAGAGGCAAGCAATATGTCATAAAATAATTCAGAATAAGGGTCATACAGTTCATAAACCAGATGGAAGAAAAAAATCAACAACTTGTGTAAGAATCAAAAAGAAATGGATGAAAAAAAATCAACAACTTAGGTAAGAATCAAGAAGAAATGAAGAGTGATATAGCTACAATAAAAAACACCATGGAAGGTTTCAACAGTAGACTAGGAGAAGCAGAGGACTGAATTAGCAAATTAGAAGACAGGGAAGCAAAACACACCCAAACTGAACTGCAATAGGAGAAAAAATTAAAAGACAGGAGGAGAGCCTAAGGGAGCTATGGGACAACATGAAACGAAGCAACATACGAATAATAGGGGTGCCAGAACAACAGGAAGAGGAACAAGGGTTAGAAAACCTATTTGAAGAAATAATATCAGAAAACTTCCCTGATGGGGGAAAGAAAAAAGTCACACAAGCTCAGAGAGTCCCAAACTAAGATGAACTCGAAAAGACCCACACCAAGACACATCATAATTATGATGGCAAATGTTCAGGACAAAGAGAGAATCCTAAGGGCTGCAAGAGAGAGACAGAAAGTTACATACAAGGGAGCTCCCATTAGATTATCAAATGATTTCTCAACAGAAGCACATCAGGCCAGAAAAGAATGGAAGGAAATTTACAAAGCAATGCAAAGCAAGGGACTGAATCCAAGAATACTCTGTCCAGCAAGGCTATCATTCAAAATCTAAGGGGAAATAAGGAGCTTCACTGACAAAAAAAGGCTAAGGGAATTTATCATTACCAAGCCAGCAATTCAAGAAATGCTAAAGGGACTGGTGTAAAAAGAAGAAATAAAAAAGTAAGAAAGAACACTGGTACACAAAATAAAAATGGCTACAAATAATTGCCTTTCAATGATAACTTTAAAAGTAAACGGACTAAATGCTCCAATCAAAAGACATCAAGTAAGTGAATGGATAAAAAAAACACAACCCATATATATGCTGTCTACAAGAGACCAACCTTAGAACAAGGGACTCACACAGACTGAAAGTGAAGGGATGGAGGAATATCTTTCAGGCAAATGGAAATGAAAAAAAAAAAAAAAAAAGCTGAGGTAGCAATACTTATATCTGATGAAATAGACCTCAAAGTGAAGACCTTAACAAGAGATACGGAAGGCCATTTCATAATACTAAAAAGATTGATACAACAAGAGGATATATCCCTGGTAAACATATATGCACCCAATGCAGGAGCACCCAAATACATTAAAAAAACACAAACTCCTGGAAGATATCAAGGGAGAGATCGACAACAATACAATCATAGTAGGGGACTTTAATAGATCACTAACATCACTGGATAAATCCTCTAGACAAAAAATCAGCAATGAAACAGCAACCCTAAATGACTCACTAGATCAGATGGACTTAATTGACATCTTCAGAACATTTCACCCCAAAGCCACAGATTATACTTTCTTCTCAAGTGCACATGGGACATTTTCTTTTTTTTTTTTTTTTTTTAAATATATTTTATTGATATTTTACAGAGAGGAAGGGAGAGGGATAGAGAGCTAGAAACATCGATGAGAGAGAAACATCGATCAGCTGCCTCCTGCACACCTCCCACTGGGGATGTGCCCGCAACCAAGGTACATGCCCTTGACCGGAATCGAACCTGGGACCCCCCAGTCCGCAGGCCGACGCTCCATCCACTGAGCCAAACCGGTTTCAGCTGCACATGGGACATTTTCAAAAATAGACCATATATTGGGTCAAAAACAAAGTCTCCCCAAATTCAAGAAGATTGAAATCATATCAAGCATTTTTTCAGACCACAGTGGCATAATATTAGAAATAAAGTATAATAAAAACAGCCCCCAAAATTCAAACACTAGGAAGCTGAATAGCATGCTATTAAACAGTGATTGGGTTACCAAAGAGATCAAAGAAGAAATTAAAAACATCCTGGAAACTAATGACAATAAAAACACAACAATCCAAAACCTATGGGACACAATGAAAGCAGTCCTGAGAGGGAAGATTATATCTCTACAAGCCTAGCTCAAAAAACAAGAAAAAAAAAATGGTAATAAATCATGTAACTCTACAACTCAAAGAATTAAAAAGATAGCAACAATAAAAGCCCAGAGTGACTAGAAAAGGGGTGGGCAAACTTTTTGACTCTAGGGCCACAATGGGTTCTTAAACTGGATCGGAGGGCCAGAACAAAAGCATGGATGGAGTGTTTGTGTGAACTAATATACATTCAAAGTAAAGGAGCAGAGGGGAGAGCAAGAGAACCCTCTACTCTTTCGGCTCCGCGGGCTGGATAGAACAGCCGAACGGGCCAGATCCGGTCCGCGGGCCATAGTTTGCCCACGGCTGGACTAGAAGGAAGGAGATAATAAAGATCAGAGCAGAAATAAATGACATAGAGACCAAAAAACAATACAAAAGATCAATGAAACCAAGAGCTGGTTCTTTGAAAAGATAAACAAGACTGATGAACCTCTAGGCAGGCTCACCAGGAAGCAAAGAGAGAGGACCTAAATAAACAAAATCAGAAATGAAAGAGGAGAAATAACAACAGATCCCACCAAAATACAACGGATTGTTAAAAAATACTATGAACAACTCTATTCCAACAAAATAGACAATCTGGAGAAAATGGACATATTCCTAGAAAAATACAACCTTCCAAAACTCAGTCAGGAAGAATCTAAACATCTCAATAGGCTGATAACTATGGAAGAAATTGAAGCAGCCATCAAAAAGCTTCCAGTAAACAAAAGCCCGTGGCCAGATGGCTTCACAGGGGAGTTTTACCAAACATTCAAGGAAGAACTAAAACCTATCCTCCTCAGAGTATTCCAGAAAATTCAAGAGGAAGGAACACTTACAAGCTCATTCTATGAAGCTATCATCACCCTAATACCAAAAACAGATAAAGACAACACAATGAAAGAGTATTACAGTCCAATATCCCTCATGAACATAGATGCCAATATCCTCAACAAAATTCTGGCAAATTGGATCCAGCAGTATATCAGAAAGATCATACACCATGACCAAGTAGGATTTATCCCAGGGATGCAAGGATGGTACAATATTCGCAAATCAATAAATGTGATACATCACATAAACAAACTGAGAGATAAAAATCACATAGTCATATCAATTGATGCAGAAAAAGCATTTGACAAAATCCAACACCCTTTCTTGATAAACACTCTCAGCAAGGTGGGAATAAAAGGATCATACCTGAACATAATAAAAGCCATATATGACAAACCCACAGCCAATATCATACTCAATGGGCAAAAACTAAAACCATTTCCCCTAAGAACAGGAACAAGACAGGGATGCCCACTCTCACCACTCCTGTTTGACATAGTATTGGAAGTACTAGCCATTGTGATCAGACAACAAGAAGAAATAAAAGGCATCCAAATTGAAAAAGAAGAAGTAAAACTGTCCTTATTCGCAGATGACATGATACTGTACATAGAAAACCCTAGACTCCATCAAAAATTATTAGACTTAATAAATGAATTTGGCAATGTAGCAGGATACAAAATTAATGCTAAGAAATCTATGGCATTTCTACACATCAATAATGAATTTACAGAAAGAGAGACTACAAAAGCAACCCCATTTACCATCGCACCAAAAAAATTAAGATACCAAGGAATAAACTTAACTAAGGAGGTAAAAGACCTATATGTGGAAAACTATAGGACACTGAACAAAGAGACAGAGGAAGACATAAATAGATGGAAGAGCATACCGTGTTCATGGATTGGTATCATCATCATTAAAATGTCCATACTACCCAAAGCAATCTATAGATTCAGTGCACTCCCCATTAAAATACCAAATGCATATTTAGTAGACCTAGAAAGAACTCTCCAAAAATTCATCTGGGAAAAAAAAAAAAAAGACTCCAAATAGCTGCAGCAATCCTGAGAAAGAAGTACAAAGTAGGAGGGATCTCAATACCAGATACCAAGCTGTATTACAAACTCACTGCTCTCAAAACTCCCTGGGACTGGCACAAGAACAGACATATAGATCAATGGAACAGAACAGAAAACCCAGAAATCGACCCAAGCCATTATGTTCAATTAATATTTGACAAAGGAGGCAAGAGCATACAATGGAGTCAAAACAGTCTCTTCAATAAATGGTGTTGGGAAAATTGGACAGATACATGCAAGAAAATGAAACTAGACCACCAACTTACATCATACACAAAAATTAAACTCAAAATGGATAAAGGACTTAAATGTAAGATAAAAAACCATAAAAATCTCATGGGAATCCACAGGCAGAAAAATCTCAGACATATGCCAAAGCAACATCTTCACCGATATAGCTCCTAAGGCAATGGAAACTAAAGAGAAAAGAAACAAATGGGACTACAACAAAATATAAAGCTTCTGCATAGCAAAAGAAACCATTAACAAAACAATGAGAAAGCCCACTGCATGGAAGAACATATTTGCCAATGTTATCACTGATAAGGGTTTAATCTCCAGCATTTACAGGGAACTCATACAACTTAACGAAAGGAAGATAAACAATCCAATAAAAAAATGGGCAACAGACCTAAATAGATACTTTTCGAAAGAAGACAGAAGGAAGGCCAAGAGACATATGAAAACATGTTCAAAGTCACTAATCATCCGAGAGATGCAAATCAAATCAACAATGCGGTACCATCTCACACCTGTCAGAATGGCTATCATCAACAAATCAACAAACAACAAGAGCTGGCGAGGATGCGGAGAAAAAGGAACCCTAGTGCACTGCTAGTGGGAATGCAGACTGGTGCAGCCACTGTGGAGAACAGTATGGAGTTCCCTCAAAAAACTAAAAATGGAACTCCCATTTGACCCTGCAATCTCACTTCTAGGAATATACCCCAAGAAGCTAAAAACACCAATCAGAAAGGATATATGCACCCCTATGTTCATGGCAGCACAATTCACCATAGCTAAGATTTGGAAACAGCCTATGTGCCCATCAGCAGATGAGTGGATTAAAAAACTGCAGTATATCTACACAATGGAATACTATGCTGCAGTAAAAAGAAGGAATTCTTACCATTTGCTACAGCATGGATGGAACTGGAGAGCATTATGCTAAGTGAAATAAACCAGTCAGAGAAAGATAAATACCACATGATCTCACTCATTTATGGAATATAATGAACAACGTAAACAGATCCAGAGACAGAGAAGCATTAATCAGACTGTCAAACCACAGAGGGAAGGTAGGGGAGGGTGGGGGTAAGGGAGAGAGATCAACCAAAGGACTTGTATGCATGCATATAAGCCTAACCAATGGACATAGACACCGGGGGGGCGGGGTGAGGGCATGAGTCGGGGGGGGGGATGTTGGGGATTAATGGAGGGATGAGGACACATATGTAATACCTTGATAAATAAAGAAATAAAAAAAATAAAAGTGACAAAGAAAAAAAAACAACCCATAGTCATATCAATTGATGCAAAAAAAGCATTTGACAAAATCCAACACCAATTTTTGTTAAAAACTCTCAGCAGTTAACTGAGTTCTATGAACATGAATTCTTAGGTTTGTAAAAAACTCACTTTGAAAAACGCCAACTTATCGAGACTGACTTATAAATGACTCTTTGAATACGAATTTTCAGTGCTTCAACACAGCCCCACAGATATTAAGGTTCTAAAAACTTGTATTCCAAGTGTTTCAAGCACATTCCAAAAAGTTTCCCTGGTCTATTATTGTGAGTTCTGAGAGTTCTAAGCATTTTCCTACAGTTAACTGACTTCTATGAACATGAATTCTTAGGTTTGTAAAAAACTCTCTTCGAAAAACGACAACTCACTGACAGTGACTTATGTCTCTTTGAAAACGAATTCTCAGTGTTAAGACACTGCCACACAGATATAAAGGTTGTAAAAACTTGTATTCCAAGTGTTTCAATCACATTCCAAAAAGTTTCCCTGGTCTATCATTGTGAGTTCTGAGAGTTCTAAGCACTTTCAGTTAACTGTGTTATGTGAACATGAATTATTTGTTTTGTAAACAACTTTCCTCGAAAAACGCCAACTCATAGAGACTGACATATAAATTCATCTTTGAACACGAATTCTCAGTGTTTAAACACTGCCTCACAGATATTAAGGTTCTACAAACATGTATTCCAAGTGTTGAGTCTGAATTATAATTATTGTAAACACGATCCTAATCAGTTAACAGCTCTTTGAACACTGTCCCACAGATATTAAGGTTTTGTGACTTTCAATGTGCAGCATGACATCATTAAAGGCAATGCTAGCCTCAAAGTCTAGTCTAGAATCACAGCCTCTGAGCCAAACCTCCACACTTGGAGAGCACAGCCTAGCCCCACATAGCTGAGCCTATCACCAAAGGGCTGAGTCTCGCTCAGGGAGAATACAGGCAAAGTCTTAAGCAATGGCAGACTGGGCCCTGGGCCTCTCTCTCAGGGAGTCTTAGGAGGCCCTTGGCACACTACTCCCTTGGTCTCTCTATCAGATTCCTAACAAGGCCCAGGGCCCTGGCAACCTTGGCCCTGGGCCTCTCTTAGAAACTTCTGAAGAGTCAGTAAGTTCTTAGAGGCCAAGCCCCATAGAGATCCAGGGTCCCTAGAGGACTGAAGGGGCAAGATTTCTGGCGGAGGTTCACTTGGGTATCCCTGGTGGCTTCCATCCCCTCCTTAGGCCTAAACAGCCCTAGCATTAAGTGAGGGCAGATAGTGAGGGTAAGGTGCTGTACTCATGCTGATGATGGCCTGTGACTTTTCTGAAAGAGTTATCTGGGTTTCAAAAAGGAAGTGCTTAACTATGGGCCACTAAGTTACCATGCAACCTGGCTGTCTGTTGTGACCTGGGTGAGATGTCACTCACGGAGTCCCAAAGAGGCCACACACAGGAAGACTACATGAATTTAAAATAGTACATACATGACGGGACCTTGGAGGATCAGAGCTGTTATATAAGAGGTGTCCCAATTGCCCTTGGGCCCTACTGCCCAACAACAATTCCTTCTTTCAGCCTAGATTTGTGGGCTCATGGAAGCTCCCTGTGACCTGCTGGCAGAGGAAGGAAAGTTGTGGAGTGGCTTTGCAATATGCCAATATCCAACCAGAAACTGCACTGATGTGATACAACAGGCTATTCTGGATATTTGTGGTAATGAAACCATAGCAATGGGCAGAGCTTGGGGTCTCATTCTCTTTGTTTGGATGACAAATGACCAGATTTGCAATCAGATTCTGATTCATGGCTCCAGCCATGATCTTGCAATTGTAGTCAGAGACAGGAAAGACACATTATTGGAAGATCATTCCCAATGACATTTGGGCAGAAGTTTCTTACTGTTCTCAAAGAATGGGCATGAAATACAGATATTTGTGTCACATATACTGTTTATAACAGTGAATTCTCACAGTTGAAGAGTTCAATAATCAAGAATATAAAGTGGTCCTAGAAGGTTTGGCTCAGTGGGTAGAGCATCGGCCTGTGGACAGAAGGGTCCTGGATTCGATTCTGATCAAGGGAATATGCCAAGGTTGCAGGCTCAATCCCCAGTAGGATGTGTGCAGGAAGCAGCAAATCAATGATTCTCTCTCATCTTGATGTTTCTCTCTCTGTCTCTCCCTCTCCCGTCCTCTCTGAAATAAATAAAAAATATATCTATTTAAAAAAAAATAAGATAAAGTGTCACATTCTATATATTCCCTCATATATGGAATGTAAACCACAAACAAACAAACAAGCAAAACCTCCCACATAGAGATGAAATCATGGTGGGTACAAGAGGGGAAAACATGAAGGAGGAAAGAAGGTAAATGGGTCAAATACAAGACAACAGAGGAGGCTAGACTTTGGGAAGTGAGCACATTACGGATTATGCTATGTCGTACTATAGTCATAATATGACATTTATTTAATATTATTAACCACATTACCTCCCACTCTTGTTCATGAAAAGAAGACATTTTTCTGTTTTTGGATAAACATATTTTTGTTTATCTACAATTTGTTCAATCAGAATGAGGATAACCACTTAAGACTTGGTAATAGAACATGGGCAGCATGGTGTTAGCCATCAGATGGTTAGTGAGGAGGAGTGCTTAGAAAAATAAATAAAAAAGATCCATAATGTTATCAAACCCAGCTCTGAATCCAGACTCCTGCCAGCAAGGCAATTTCCAAGTATTGGGCCACAGCTTCAGTAGCTGGGGTGTGAAAAGCGCTGGGCAATCCAATGGCTTTCCTGCATTCTAGTTCCCATGTCTGTTGGCACACTACTCCCTAACATAGATTCTGAAAAATTTCCAAGTGGTCCCCTACAGCAGACATGGATGTGCTCTTGCTCATCACTTAATTTATATCCAGAATCAGACTGAAAAGATTTAGGACATGAACAGATTATTCTCTTTCAATGGCTCAACAAAATATGAGGAAAATTGGAAAGGTTCCTAGTACAGTTGTAACTAATAAGGAAGGAAACTAGAATAATTCATGATTTGTCATGGACAGGAAAAGTGTGCAAAAAAGAGGAAGCACACAAGGGTAATAATGGCAGTGACGTCTCCTGTGGCAGTTGCCAACTTGAATAGATGCAACTCTCAGCAGGACATTAAAGGTGAAGGATGAAATGTGAGCCTTGAGGAAATGTGCTAATCTTTGGAAGAACTACACGAGTACAATAATTTACACAAGCAGAAAATATAGAATATGTGTGGAAATAATTAATGTTGGGGAAAATGTTACAAGGGACATAAATTTGGATGAGAGGGAATGTATTAATTTTAGCTCACCAGACAGAGACTCTGTATTTAAATTTTCAGAATGGGTGATTAGAAAAGGCTCTAAAAGCTTATAGGGATGATTGGCTGACAAATGCATTGAATCATGGCCCAATAAATGTGACATGGAAATGCCCACTGTCTCTTGTTTTAATAAAGAAAAAGCAGTTCAAAATTTTATGGAGGGGAGAATGTTAGAGTGGATTGGTCATAAGAGTCTTATTCCAAACTCTGTTCATGTACACCTGGCATAACTTTCACCAATACATTGCAAAATATATTTAAGAGTGGAAATGGCATGTTTGAAGAGCTGTGTGTTGACGCTTCTATGAAGGCTAGACATTGGAAATTGAATCCACTCAATGGAAAAATCTAAATGTGATGGGGTCTATGGATACCCAGGTGATGCAGGGAATGCAACCACCAAACTCATGGTAGATCTGATCACACTGAAAGACTGCAAGTCAAAGCAGCATCAATGAGTCAGAACTCTCCAAAAGATAAACCAAACAATTCCATTTACCATTGCAACAAAAAAAAATTAAGATACTTAGCAATAAACTTAACCAAGGAGGTAAAAGACCTATCCTTGGAAAACTACAGGATGTTGAAAAAAGAGAGGAAGGTATAAACAAGTAGAAGGATATACCATGTTCATGGATTGGTAGAATCAACATCATTAAAATGTCCATACTACCCAAGGCAATCTACAAATCCAATGCAATTCCTATTAAAATACCAAAAGCATATTTCAAAAGTCTTGCGCAAACAGTCCAAAAATTATATGGAACCAAAAAATACCCCTAATGGCCATGGAAAAACTTGAGAAAGAAGATCAAAATTGGAGGAATCAAAATTTCAGATATCAGGTTATACTACAAAGTCCCTGTACTCAAAACAGCCTGGTACTGGCACAAGAACAGGCATATAGATCAATGAAACAGAACAAAGACCCCAGAAAATCTACCCAAGCCATTACACTCAATTAATATTTGACAAAGGAGGCAAGAGCATACAATGTAGTAAAGACTGTGTCTTCAATATATGGATTGGGAAAACTGGACAGGTATATGCAAAAAATAAAAATAAGAGTAGAACACCAACTTACACCATACACAAGAATACACTCAAAATGGATAAACTACCAAAATGTAAGTTGTGAAACATAAAAATCTTAGAAGAAATGATAGGCAGCAAAATCTCAAGACATCTCTTGTAGCAATATGTTTACTGATACATCTCCTAGGGCAAAAGAAACTAAGGAGAAAATAAACAAATGGAACTAGTCAAAATAAAAAGCCTCTGCACAGCAAAAGTAACCATCAACGATATGAAAAGGGAGCCCACTGCATTGGAGAACATGTTTGCCAATGATAAACCTGATAAGGGGTTAATTTCAAAAATATATAAGTAACTCATACAACTTAACAAAAGGAAGACAAACAACCCAATTTAAAAATGGTCAAAGGGCCTAAACTAAGTAGACATACAAAAGGCCAGGAGACATATGAAAAAGTGCTCAAAGTCATTAATCATCTAAGAGATGCAAATTAAAATGACAATGAGGTGTCACCTCAAACCTGTCAGAATAGCTACGACTGCTGGCGAAGATATGGAGAAAAGAGAACACTGCTGGTGGGAATGCATACTGGTGCAGCTACTGTGCCAAATAGTATGGAGTGTCCTCAGAAAATTAAATATGGAACTGCCATATGAGCCAGTGATCCCATTTCTAGAAATATATTCTAAGAAACCCGAAATACCAATCAGAAAGAATATACTTACACCCCTATGTTCATGGCAGTGCAATTTATAATAGCTAAGATTTTGAAACAGCCTATGTGCCTATCAGTGGATTAAAAACTGATACATCTACAGAATGTAGTACTACACAGCTGTAAAAAAGAAAGAACTCTGACCATTTGCAGCAGCATGGATGGACCTGGAGAGCATTATGCTGAAAGACATAGACCAGTCAGAGAAAGGTAAGTATCACATGTTCTCACTCATATGTGGAATCTAATGAACAAAATAAACTGATGAACAAAAATAGATCTGGAGACAAAGAAGCATGAAACAGACTGTTAAAACTCAGAGGGAAGGCAGGGGAGGATGGGTGGGTGTGAAGAGATCAACCAAAGAACTTGTATGCATTATATGCCTAACCCATGGACACAGACCATAAGGTGATGAAGGCCTGGTGTGGAGGATGGGGGCGGGCTGGGAGAGGTCAATGGGGGAAAAAGGGAACATATGTAATACTTTCAGCAATAGTGATTTAAAAAACAAACAAATAGTGGAGTTCAGCCTCTCTCTTTGAGAATATTAGTGAAGCTCAAAGGATTAGCAGGCAAGTCCCTTGGACTCTCTCTTAGAGAGTCCGAGCAAGGCCCAAGACCGAGGCAGCCTTAGCCCTGGGCCTCTCTCTTACAGAGTTTGAGTAAAGCAAGAAGTAACCCTAGAAGCTAAGCTCCATAGAGACCCTGGATCCCCAAAGAACTGGGGGAGGCACCATTTCCAGTCTCTGATTGAGGTGCATCTGGGCATCACTGGTGGCTTCCATCCCCTCTTTAGACCAAAGCAGCACTAGCTAAAATGAGCTAATATTTATGGCACCGGGCTGTAATTGCTCTGAAGATAGGCTCTAATTGGTCACAAAGAATTATCTCAGGTGCTTAACCATGGGCTATCAAGTTACCATGCAACCTGAACTATGTATAATGACCTGGGTGTGATGTCTACCATGGGGGTCACAAAGAGGTCATGTACAAGAAGACAACATCAGCTTAAAGTAGCCCATACAAGATGGAACCTGGGCGGGGTCAAAGCAGTTATATAGAGGTGGTCCAAATTCCCACCAGCCCTACTGCCAACAATGAATTCTCTCAGCCTAGACCTGTGGAATTATGGAAGGCTCCATATGACCTTTTGGCAGAGGAAGGAACGTCGAGGCCTGGGTACCAATGATTTTGCATGAATTTGATGACCCACCAGAAAGTGCGCTGTTGCTGCATTGCCGACCCTCTCTGGACATTTGTGAAGGATCATGGGTAATGAAACCTTTACAATAGGCGGATTTGGGGGCTATTCATCTCCACATTCACTTTGCAGGGATGACAAATGACCAGATGTGTAAGGAGATACTGATTCATGGTGCTGGCCACTATCTTGCAAAAATAGGGACATGAAGGAAACATGATTGGAAGATCCTTCACAATGACATTGGGCATAAGTTTGTTGGACAGTTCTCACTTAATGGGCAAAAATATACAAGGATATTTGTGTCTCATATACTGTTCCTCACAGTAAATTATCACAGTTGAGTATTTCATTAATCAAGAGGATAAAGTGGCACATTCTATATTTTTCCTCCACACACAAAAGAAAGAAAGAAAGAAACAAACAAACAAATAAAAATATCTTCTATACATCCCAAATCATGGTGGTTCCAAGAAAAGGAAAAGCCTGAGAAAGGATAAGGACAGTCTTGAAGAAGATAGAGGAGACCACACTTTCCTGGTGAGCACATTAACACGGTGTGCCATGTTGTACCATAAACTCGAACAACTGAAATTTATATAATGATGTTAACCATGTTACCCCCCAAATTGCAATAATGAAGTAATATTTAAAGCAACTCTCTTAGTCCCACATGTGCTTAAGAAAAGAGGAGATACTTTTTTCAGGTTTTTTTTTTAATTTAATAAATCTTTATTGTTCAGATTATTACAATTTTCCTCTTCCCCCCCCCCAGCTTCCCTCCACCCAGTTCCCACCCAACCCTCTGCCCTTACCTCCCCCCCTACTGTCTTCATCCATAGATGTATGCTTTTTGTCCAGTCTCTTCCCGCACCTCCCACACCCCTTCGCCCCCAAGAATTGTCAGTCCACTCCCTTTCTATGACCCTGATTCTATTATATTCACCAGTTTATCCTGTTCATCAGATTTTTAATTCACTTGATTTTTAGATTCACTTGTTGATAGACATGTATTAGTTGTTCATAATTTTTATCTTTACCTGTGGGAATCCCTTTTCACGTCCCGCTTGGTTCAGCGTTCCGGTTCAGGGTTTGGGTTCTGGAGAAGGCCACACACAAATGAAAAGAGACTTGGAAAAGTATTAATTTGGAAATATTGGGGGCCAGGCGGGGGCCCAACTCTAGTGGAAGGACTACCCGTTGCTCTGGCCTTGCAATCCCTTTTATTGAGACTATGGGATATGCCCATAACCTTTAGACAGGAAATTCCAATAACAGAAATTTACATGAAACAAACAGGTGGAGGCTGCTTCAGCTAACAATGTTTCAACTAAACAGTGAGTGATCAAAACAATTAAGGTTGTTGACCAGCCTTCCCAGTTTCCTGGCCACATCTTTCTATTAGTGGTAGAATGATTGGTTTCCGGCATTTACCTTTTTCTTCTTCTTCCTCTTCTTAAAGAATACCTTTCAGCATTTCATATAATACTGGTTTGGTGGTGATGAACTCCTTTAGCTTTTTCTTATCTGTGAAGCTCTTTATCTGACCTTCAATTCTGAATGATAGCTTTGCTGGGTAGAGTAATCTTGGATGTAGGTTCTTGCTATTCATCACTTTGAATATTTCTTGCCACTCCCATCTAGCCTGCATAGTTTCTGTTGAGAAATCAGCTGACAGTCGTATGGGTGCTCCCTTGTAGGTAATTAACTGTTTTTGTCTTGCTGCTTTTAAAATTCTCTCTTTGTCTTATGCTCTTGGCATTTTAATTATGATGTGTCTTGGTGTGGTCCTCTTTGGATTCCTTTTGTTTGGGGTTCTGTGCACTTCCTGGACTTGTAAGTCTATTTCTTTCACCAGGTGGGGAAAGTTTTCAGTCATTATTTCTTCAAATAGGTTTTCAGTATCTTGCTCTCTCTCTTCTTCTGGCACCCACATAATTTGGATGTTGGTACGCTTCAGGTTGTCCCAGAGGCTCCTTACACTATCTTCAAATTTTTGGATTCTTTTTTCTTTTTTCTTTTCTGGCTGAGTGTTTTTTGCTTCTTTGTATTTCAACTCTTTGACTTGATTCTTGCAGTCCTCTAGTCTGCTGTTAGGTCTCTGTATAATATTTTTTATTTCAGTCAGTGTATGTTTGATTTCTAGTTGGTTCTTTTTCATATCCTCGAGGGTCTCGTTAAATTTATCGGCCTTTTCTTGGAAATTCTTGAAAAACCTTATAACCATGGTTTTGAACTCTATATCCAGTCGTTTGCTTTCCTCCATTTCTTTCATTTGTGATCTGTTTCTTTGTCTCTGCATTTTCTCTGCTTCCCTGAGTTGGTAGAGTAGCTTTGTGTGGTAGGTGTCCTCTAGGGCACAGTGGCTCAGCCTCCCCAGTTACGTGAGGTGGACACTCTTGGTGCACCCCCTTGTGGGCTGTGTGCTCAGCCTTGTTGTAGTTAAGTCTTGATTGTTGTTGGTATCACTGGGAGGAACTGACCTCCAGGCCAATTGGCTGTGAGGATCAGCTGTGTCTATGCTGGGAGGACTTCTGTGCTGGAGACACTCTTATGAGACAAGACTTGCAAAATAGCAAAAGCCTCTGTGCTCAGCTTGGATGGGGCGCAGTTTCAGGGTGGAGCAGACAGCCTTGGTTTCCCATCATCCCTGCCCTATGAGGCCCCTGCGTCTCAGTGTCCCTCGGTAATCGCTGCAAGCAGCGCTGAGATAAAGCTGCCCTTGAGTTTCGCCTGCTGCCAGACAGTTCAGTTTCTCCCCGAATGAGTTGGGGTTCCCAGAAACTTGCCCGGAACTGGAGTTCAATGCAGTCGGGAGCTTCTGTCTCCCTCCTGCTTTAGAAAGCCAGCCACACACTCAGCCTCCCGTGCATTCAGCAGACAGTCCTCTCTGCGCACACGCCTGCCTCCAGACCTCTGCCTTCCGCAGCTCCCGAGTCTCAGTGTGCTTTCTTTTTCCTGACAGTCCAGATTCCCCCCTAATGAGTCTGCTTTCCCAGAATCTCGCCCAGGACTGGAGTTCAGTGCAGTTTGGAGTTTCCTTCTACCTCCCACTTTAGAAAGCCAGCCGAGCACTCAGCCGCCCGTGCACAGAGCCGCCCGTCCTCTCCGCATGTGAGCCTCCATACCTCAGCCTTTTGTAGCTCCTCTGAGTCTCAATGTGCTTTTCTCTTTTCTTCTAGTTGTAGAATTTCCACTCAGCCAGCTTTCCTGTGGTTATGGATGGTGTCTGTTTTGTCTTTTAGTTGTAGTTTTGATATTGTTGTGCGAGGCAGCAGTTTAGGTGTTTACCTATGCCGCCATCTTGGTTTCTCTCAAACTTTTTTCAGGTTTTGAATAATATAAATATATTTTTATTTACCTACCCTTTGTTCAACAAGGGTCAGGTAAGTCATCTGTTGAGACTGGGCAGTAGAAGGTGTGCTGTAGGGTGTCAGCCATCAGATAATTATGGTGGAATTGTGTCTAAGAAAAGAAAAAAGAACAAATAGCTAAGGGTTACCAAATCCTGCTCTGATCCCAGACTCCTACCAAGCAAGGCAGTTGTTAAGTCCTGGGCTACAGAATTGGTAGGTGGGGAGTTCAGAGCACTATAGTTGCCCCTGGTTCTATGCATGACTGAAATAGCCAGGAAACCAGAATGATCTCCCATAATCATTACTGCTGAGTGACGGCTACTATGAGAGAGTCTAATCAGAAGCCATTAGAACTGCCTGTAACTAGGTAAGTAGTAAATGAAAAGCTGTACCACATACTTGGATAAATAGAAGAGATTTGTGCCACCAGGAAAGTTTTCAAAGGTGCAGGAAGTGCCGATTGCAACACACACTCAGTAAGCTTTTGATTTGGCTTGTGCAAAAGGAGAAAGAAAAATGAGGAGAAGAGTGGGAAAGGGAGAAGGAGAAAAATAAATAGAGGAAACAACATAGAAAATGGTTGTTTATTCACCCAGACTGTAACTACAGGTGGCCTGAGCTGCTGCTGCTGGACCAATGTGGTTACAGTGCAGACAATGTCTCCTCCTTGTTTTTCATGGTTCAATCTAGGTTGCCTTCCATCCACTGGCAAGGCCAGAATATACCTTCATTATCTCACTTCTGGGGTGAGTCAGCTCTACAGCTTTATGCTTTTTGCAGAGATCTTGAATGTCTTTTTCATCCACAGGATGTACTTCCTGTTGGTCCATTACACAGATGACCTTAGGCTCCCTAGACCTAGTGAGTGGGAACCAACTCTAGACATGCTAGACTTTTAGAGAGAGACATTTAAGAAGAAATCTGACTAAAATTCACAATTCCTCTCACTCAGTGAAATATTTTTGTGTCCAGTGGTATTCAGCAGGAGAAGTAACTGTTTTGAGGTAGAAAATAATTGCTGCCGCACGGCCGGCATGTCTCCATGGTTGAACTTTGACCTGCAAACCAGAGGGTCATGGTTCGATTCCTAGTCAGGGCACATGCCCGGGTTGTGGGCTGGATGTTTGGTGTGGGGCATGCAGAAGGCAGCCGATCGATGATTCTCTCCCATCATTGATGCTTCTCTCTCTCTCTCTCTCTCTCTCTCTCTCTCTCTCTCTCTCTCTCTCTCTCTCCCCCCCTGTTTCTCTGAGATCAATGAAAATATATTAAGAAAAAGAATTGCTGTCATCCAGCCCCCGCAGAGACAACGATGGAGGCACAGTGCCCAGTACGCCTCTGGATTTTAGAGGCAGTAGATTCCTCAGTGGAGCATGTGACTCTAGCAAATTTATGGAGAGACGATAAGGTCTGCTCCATTCCAGTTGGACCTGAAAAAACACAGGGCACTGAAACAGGTCCAGGCTGCTGTGCGAGCTGTTCTGTGACCGGGTCCATGTACCCAGCAGACATGATGGTGCTCTGAGTATCTCTGGTAGATAGTGATTCTGTCTGGGACCTTAGAAAGACCTGTGGGTGAAAAAAAGTGTAAATGCTCAAACTTTACAACCAAGGTCTTGAAATCATCAACAAATAACTATTGTTCTTTTGTGGAACCACTGTGGCCTCCTTTGTGTCAAATTGGGCAAATAAAATTCTTTTTTAAAAAAAATGTATATATATATATATATATATATATATATATATATATATATATATATATATTGATTTCAGAGAGGAAGGGAGAGGGAGAGGGAGAGGGAGAAAGAAACATCAATGATGAGAGAGAATCATTGATTGGCTGCCTCCTGCATGCCCCCTGCTGGGGATCGAGCATGTGCCCTTGACTGGAATTGAACCTGGGACCCTTCAGTCACAGGCTGATGCTCTATCCACTGAGCAAAACCATCTAGGGCTAAAGTTCTTTCTGAATAAGGAAGCCACATGCTTAGACCATCATTCCTCATGCAAAATCTATTCCACCCAGTAAACCAGCATTTAAGAGTTCCCTCTTTTGTCACTTTAGTGTCCAGAATGAGGAAGGTAAGGAAGACAGCAGCACAGGGCAGCGGAGTCCCTCCACGATGTTCCCACCTCCTGAGCCCCAGAGAAACAGCAGGAACTAAGTCAGAAGCTGGCAAACCAGAGCCTCATGTTGCATTGCGCTGCGCAGTGCTTGGGAGAAGTAACCCCAGATGCCATGGTCCTTCAGGGGCCTCTAAGTGTCAAGGGAAACATTCCCTTTCTCAGTTCCATGAGCACCACCCAGATGGTTTACAAACGCCCTTCTGCCCGAAGTCACCCTGGTATAAGGGGCAAAGAGGCAGGGGACAGGCCTGTCACCCCTCAAAATGCACTGAGGTTTGTCTCAAAGGGTTTCTTTGGTTTCAAAGAGGAAACACCTAACCATGGGCCTCCAAGTGACCAGGCCACCCAGCTGTCCATTATGACCTGGGTGTGATGGAACCCATGGAGCCATAAGGTTGGTGACACACAGAATGACTACAACATCCATCTAAAGAGGTGGTGATCTCACCTGGGAGGACTCAGGAAGCTCAGGGAAGTCATGTACGTGCTGGCCCAATTGTCCTCAACCCCACTTGCAGCCTAGCTTTGGACTCATGAGAAACTCCTGATGACCTGTTGACAAGGGGAGAAATGATGATGACCAAGCAGAGAGCGAGCAGCTGCAGCCCGACAGAGCCCTGCAGACATTCCTGAAGGGCAGGGCCAGGTAACCCATCCCAGGGGCCAGAGTTCCCAGCAGGTCATATCACTCACTCTGCTTGAACAACAAATGATCTGAGATGCAAGTACATGCTGATTCATGGCTCTGGCCAAAATGTCTACCATAGAGATAGGCAGAAAAGAAGCATGAATGGGAAATTATTCACACTGGAATATGGCAGAGGCATGAGGACAGTTTTCACTCAATGGATACGATATAAGAGATTTTGGTGAACAACTGCAGAGTGCATAGGTGCAGCATGACAGAGCCCCTGTAAATGTCCTTGAACTACAGGGGTGAGGAAACTATCACAGTGGGCAGCTTCCTGCAGGTCACTCCCTCACTCACTGTGCTTGAAGGTCAAATGATCTGACATGATAGCATATGCTGATTCATGGCTCTGCCACTATTTCCCATCAACAGCGAGGGACAAAGGTGTGAGGACAGCATTCACTCAATGGGCAAAAATATAAAAAGCTATTTGTGCCTCCTATGATGCTTATCACAAAATATCCTTAGAGTGGAGGACTTAATTAATCCAAGGGGTATGTTGGCACATTCTGTAATTTCCCTCATCTATGGAATGTAAAAGCCAGAAGCAAATCAATGCTACCAATAAAATCACTGACATGTAAAAGCAATCGTGCTGGTTTCCAGAGAGGGAAAGCATGAGTGATGATAAAGGGGCAAAGGGGCTCAAATACAAGGAGACTGGACTTGGGGCTGTGAGCACATAAAGAGTATACGAGGTTGTACTGTTACGTAGTACAGGTGACATTTATATAATGTTATTAACAAAGCTATCCCTCAATAATAAATAATGAAATAATTCCACAAAGAAATTTTGTCACTCCCCCTCTTGTTTAAGGAAAGAAGAGACTTTTTAGTTTTGGAATAACATGAGTATATTTTTGTTTACTTTCCTTTTGGGAACTAAGGATCAGGTGAAGTCTCTGCTACAACTGGGCAGCATCATGTGTACTGTAGGGCCCTAACCATCAGATATTTAAAGAGGAACATTGTCTAAGAAAATCCTTTATTATGAGTTAATACCAAGTTGAGATTCTAGAGTCAAGTCAAATAAGACAATTTCTAATATGTGGTCACAGCATCACTAGATGGAGGAGTGAGGACCACTGTAGCAATCCAATGTGCTTTTTCATTTCTAGTTTCCATGTCTGTGGTGATGACATCGACGTTCTGAAAATTTTCTGAGTGGTCTGTAAAAGCAGACATGGATTGCTTATTTGCTTTACATCCAAGGTCCCAGGTTCAGCTTGAAGATCTTCAGGACATGAGCAGATACTTGTCTAAATGATTCCAAAACAGATGTGATAGATAAATTGGAAAGATTCATGGTAGAAAGCTGGCAACTGATCTCATGATTCCCTGGGTTGGAGAGAGCTGGGCTAGAAGCAACCCTAGAGGCCAAGCTGCATAGGTGTCCTGGCTCCCAGACCTGTAGGGCAAAAATGATTCCAGTCTCAGGCTGCTGTCCACCTGGGCATCACTGATGGCTTCTATCCCTTCTTTAGCCCCAAGTAGTCTTATCCAGGAGGGGAAAATATTCAGGGCAATGTGCTGTCATCACACTGAAAATGAACTGAGATTTGTCCCAAAGTGTTTCCTTGGTTTGAAAGAAGGAGTGTTTAAAGATGGGTACCCAAGTTTCCATGCTACCTGAATTGTCCGTTATGACCTGGGTGTGGTGTCAAGCATGATCAAACCTGGGAGGACCAAAGCAGTAATATAACCTGTGACCCAATTTACTTCAGTACCAACTTCTATACAATGAATCCATCTTTCAGCCTAGACCTATGGATTCCTGGAAAGTGTCCTATGACCTCAATACAAAGGAAGTAAAGTTGTGGCCTGGATTACTAATGATTATGCATGGTATTGATGGCCAACCAGAAAGTGGACAACTGCACCACGACAGACCATCTCTGGACATCTGTGGAGGACAGTGGGTAACAAAACCTTCACAATAGGCAGAGGTTGGGGCAGTTCACCTTATCATTCGCTCTGTCCAGTTATGGAAGGAGATACTGATTCATGGCTCTGTTTAGTATTTTGCAACATTAGGCAGAGACATTGAAAAGGGCATAATTAGAAGATCCTTCACAAACTTTTTGAGCAAAAGTTTATTGGATGTTCTCACTCAGTGTTCAAAAATATTCAAAGATATTTGTGTCTCATACAATGCTCATCAGAGTGAAATCTCAAAGTGGAAGATTTCATTACTCAAAAGTATCAAGTGGCAGATTCCATATTTTCCCTCATCAATGGAATGTGGAAACACAAACAAAAGAAACAAAGTCTCCTACATACAAATGGAATCATGGTGGTTAAAAAAAGGAAAACATGAGGGAGGACCAGGTGAATAAAAGGGGTCAACTGCCTGGGGACAGAGGAGATAGACATTGCGTGGTGAGCACATAGCTGAGTGTGCTCTGTTGCACTATAAAGTTGTACAAGTGAAGTTTTATAATGTGATTAACCCAAAAATGTAATAATGACATAATTTTTAAAATAAACTTTGTTAGTCCCATGCTTGCTTAAAAAATGAAGAGACATTTTTGTGTTTGAAAACTATAAACATATTTTATTTACCTATCATTCATTCAATAAAAATCAGGTGAATTAGCTGTTGAAGCTGGGCAGTAGCAATTGTGCTGGAGAGCACTAACCTTCAGAGAATTAGTGAGGAACTGTGTGTTTGAAAAGGAAAGAAATCATGATTAATTGTTGCAAAACCCAGTTTAGATTCCAGGCTCATGCCAAGCAAGGCAATTTCTAGACACGGGGCTACAGCATCACTAGATAGAGGACTGCTGCAGGAACCCAGCAGGTTTCCTATGTCTCTGGTGATGACATGCAATGTGAAATATTTCTGAGTGGCCACCTCAGCACACATGGACACACTCCTTCTCATCACTTGAGATCGCTTGCTGAACTCATGTCCAGGGCTCCTGATGCTGCTTGAGGAGCTTCAGGGCATGAATAGCTTATTTCTATGCTTCCAGCCAGATGTGGAAAAACATTGGAAAGTTTCCTGGTAGGCACACAAGGGGAATCACCGTGGTGACCTCTCCTGTGGCAACTGCCAGCTTGACTAGATGCCCATCAGAGTAGGACACTCAACGTGAGAGACAAAGCGTGGCCCTTGAAAAAGTGTGCCATTCTTTGGAAGAACTATGTGAGTTCTCTAATACACAAAAGCAGAAATATATGAATTAAGTGTGGAATTAATTAATGGTGGAGGGCAATGTTCATAGAAACATAAATTTGGATGAGGAATAGAGTTTATAACATAAAAAGAAAATGTATCATTTAGTGTTAACTAAACAAGTCTAATTCCAGAGTCCATGCAAGACAATGTCTAAATACTGGGCTACAGCATCACTAGATGGAGGAGTGAGGGCCGCAGTGAGAATCCAATGGGTTTTTGGTTGTTGTTTCTATATCTGTGGTGATGACATAGAGATTCTGAAAATTCCTGAGTAATCCGCAACAGCAGACAGGGATGTTTTCCCTGGTTTATAGCCAGCACACCTCATTCAGCTTGAAGAGATTCAGGACATGAATAAATCTATTTTCACAATGGCTTCAAGCCAGATGTGAGAAAAAAATGGGATGGATCATGGGAGTGTTGTAACCAATATGAGATAAAACTGGAATAATTCAGGATTTGTCAGAGACTGGAGAAATGTGCAAGAGGGAACACATAAGGGTAATAAAGGCAGTGACCTCTCTTGTGGCAGCTGCCACCTTGACTAGACTCAAATCCCCACAGGAAACTAAAGGTGAGGGGAAAGCATGACCTCTGAAGTAGTGTGCTATGCTATGGAAGAACTATGTGAGTACTGTAACTTATCCAAGAAGAAAAATATACAATATGTGTGGAAATAATTATTGGTTGAGGACACGTTGAAAGAAACACAAATTTGGATGAGAGGGAACCTATTAATTCAGGTCCACAAGAAAGAATCTTCATTTATATCGGCAGCATGGGTCATTACAAAGGCTCTACAAGTTGAGCCACATGGAGAAGCTAGGCCACAAAGGGATGGGTGTAGCTAGTGTGGAGGCCCAGGGAGGAGAGGTTCAAAAAGGAAGGTCACTGAGATGGATGCCCAGAGGTGCCCTAGGGCTGAGAGGCAGGCAGATCAGTTGACAAGCCCCTTCGAAGACCCAGGGACAGGGGTGTGTGTGGAGTTGGCATGAGAACAGTCAGCTAAGATGGGGAAGGCAGATTCCAGACCCATTCTCAGGTTCAAGGGACCTATCAAATGTGTGAAGTGGAGAGAGGAGGGATCAAGCCTGCACCACACACTTTTGGCTTCTCTGACTGACAGCTGGTGTTCTTGGATAAGTAGGGAACTCAGAGGAGCCAGGGACAGTGGAGGAAGCCTGCAGCCCAGGCAGTGGGCCTAAGGCAGTCGACCTCAGGCCTGAAGCTCAGGAGTGTTAGTGCTAGGGAAGCAGGTGGGTCAGCCCTGCAGAGGGGGCAGGGAGGGAGCTGCTTCCATGGTGGAACCCAGGAGTGACAGGAAGCTTTCAATGAGTGTTTGTGGAAGGAATGAGGGAGTGACTAATGGACTGGCAAGTGTGAGCCATGAAGAGCCGTCGCAGAGGGGAGAGAATCATGGGACAGAGGTTGAGAGCTCCAAGGGGTGACTGGCCAGTGTCAGACCCTGCAAAAGCCAAAGGCACAGGGGAGGAGGCCTGCAGGGGCTGCTGCTCAGTTTGGCTACAAGCATTGGGGAGGGCAGCTCCCTGAGTGGGCGACTCCCACAGATGCAGGGCCTCGGGAAAGAATGGGAAAGGAGGCCAGAGGAGGAACCTTACAGAAGAGGTTTGGTGAGGAAGAAAGGGACATGCAGGTGGCAGCTGGACAGGCCACCATGGGATTAAGTCAGGTGGGGATCTTCACATGCCATCCTCCTCCCTCATCTGGCTCTTCCTAGTTGAGTAGCCTTGGCAAATCCAAAGGATCATTTTAAGCTGAGCTCCTGCTGTGATATAAATCCCATATCAAAATGGGATTCAACTTATGGGAATATAAAATACACACAAGTCTGGATAAAGCTATTGCCTGGTAAACAGAAAACCTCGCTTCCCCATTCTCTGACCTCGTGGCCAAGAAAGGTCAGGATTCCAGGGGCCCAGGAGCCTGGGGGGCTGATGTGAGGAACCTGGAGGGCTGATGCGGGGAACGTGGGGGCTGAGGCAGGGAGCCCAGAGCCTGACAACACTGCCAGTGACAAGCGGCGAGGAAAACTAGGACTCACTTCTACTCCATCTCATTTTATTACAAACCCATCCTTGTGTCCCAGAATCAATGGCTATTTAATACACACCTCAAAGTACTCGGAAAACAGACCATGTTAGCATATCCAATTCTCTCTCAGTACATTAACTCAAAAGGAAAACATTTATAAAACCCAAATCACCAGGTTTAGTACATCCCAGGAAGAGACCCTTAGTAAACAACAGGAAACAAAATGCTGTGTCAGGAACCCAGCCACATACACACAGCAGGTGAGACTCCCCAAGAGTAAGATTGCCAATTGATGTAAATATAGGGTGTCCCCCCAAAAGGTACAACTTTAACAGCTGATAACTCACTTAATTTTCACTCTTTTTCAGGGTTAACTGATTTGAAGAAATGGGTGAAGACAGACTAAGCTTTGAATGAAGAAAATTTCTCCACGAGGCTTTTTATGGGGATACACAAAAGTTAAAGTTTAAGGTACACAATGCACAACAGTTGAGGAATTGAGGGAAGCTATTGAAAGAGATGCACACAAATACCATCCGAAGGAAGGATTCTTGGGTTTGTGACTCCATGTCTCACAAGAGTTCTGGTCCAGGCGCTGCTGCTGCTGAAGCAGTGGAATCACAAACATCGAGAATCGCAGAGTTCTGTGTTTCTGTGCACCCTCTGTCCACAGCGGCCCTGGATGCCTGGACTGTGGCCCACTCTGCACCACGCACTTCATGTAGTAGCACATTTGCACTATGGCTTTCCTATGAAAGCTGTACTTGCTATTAAAGGTGGATTCATGGACTAATTTCCCTCATCTTCAGGTTATACATTAAACACAACTTGAGAGCAAAGATCCATTTCTTGATTACATTTGTAGTCCTTAATATAACCTTTTTCCCTCAACATTTGTTAGGCTTATCATAAATAAGCCATGATGCTACTCTAATTACTCAGACACTTATACAACTTGAAATACTGTATCATCTATAGGTTCATTCATTTCACTAATTACTGTTATTCTTACAGTCTTCATATGAGAAGCATTTGCGTCTAAACCAGAAGTCTTAATAGTAAAATTACCAACAACTAATCTTGCATGGCTGCACAGATGTCCTCTACCTTAGCACACATTTGAAGAGCCTACAGGCATAAATCCCAAGTAAGAAAGGGAGGAATCAAGCCCTCTTAAATTGATTTCAAACAAATGTCATAGGCATACTGTCTTTTCTAAAGTTGAGATATTAGTAAAATTTATATAACTTTGTCAAAATTAAAGTATAAGTGGAACCCCTATATATCTCTATGACATATCCATTTCAACTAGGCTTTCAAGACACAGCATCATCAATTATGGAAGAATTATCACACTTCCAGGATCAGACCTTAATAATTGTTTTCCTAATTAGCTCTCTTGTACTATACATTATTTCACTTATATTGCCATCCTGACTCATACAAGTACTGTAGATGCACAAGAAGTAGAAACTATTGGAACAATTCTACCAGCTACTATTCTAATTACAATTGCCCTACCTATGAATTCTTTATATTATAGACAAAATTAACAACCCTTCTATAACTATTAAAACAATAGGCCCCTGATGGTACTGAAGCAATGAATATACAGATTATGAAGACCTTAATTTTGACTCAAACATAATCCCCACATCTGACCTCAACCCAGAGAGCTCGGCCTTCTAGAGGTTAATAACCAAGTAGTATTGCCTATAGAGATTACAATTAGAATATTAATCTCATCCAAAGATGTACTATACTCATGAGCTATCCCTCCACTAGGATTAAAAACAGATGTTATTCTGGGCCCTGCCCAAATCAAACAACACTCCTCTCCACCCAACACAGCTTATATTACGGGGAGTGCTCTGAAATCTGTGGATCTATCATAGTTTTATGCCAATCACTCTTCAAATAATCCCACTAAAATATTTCAAAAATGATTATCCTCCTTACTATAATTTCATTAAGAAGCTAATTAGCATTAACCTTTCAAGTGGAGATTGGAAGTTTAAATCTTCTTTCTCTCTTTTTTAAATCTTTATTGTTGAAAATATTACATATGTCCCTTTTTATTTTTAACCTCTTAATTATATGCCTCATTAGATACATCAACTTATTTATCACAATTTTATCAATAATTCTTAGATTATTTATAACTAGAGGCCCAGTGCATGAAATTTGTGCACTGGAGGGGGGGTGTCCCTCATCCCATCCTGCACCCTCTCCAATCTGGGACCCCTTGGGGGATGTCTGACTGCTGGTTTAGGCCCAATCCCTTGGGCCTAAACTGATAGTTGGACATCCCTCTCACAATCTGAGACTGCTGGCTCCTAACCACTCGCCTGTCTGCCTGCCTGATTGTCCCTAAACGCTTTTGCCTGCCAGTCTGATCAACACCTAACCATTACCCTGACAGCCTGATTAACACCTAACTGTTCCCCTGCTGGCCCAATGCCCCCAACTGCCCTCCCCTGCAGGCCTGGTCCCCACCAACTTTCCTACCCTGCTGGCATGGTTGCCCCCAACTGCCCTTCCCTGCCAGCCTGATCACCCCTAACTGCCTCTGCCTGCCTGATCACTCCTAACTGCTCTCCTCTGCCGGCCTGATCTCATCCCCAACTGCCCTCCTTTGCCGGCCAATTTGGTTCTGATTGGTTGGTTTCTATGCCCGTCAGCGTCAAAAGCTCCACCTCCTAGGCAGCCATTGGCTCCTTGCAATTCACCCAGATTTGGTTCTGATTGGTCGGTTTCTATGTCAGTCAGCATCTCTGGGCCTATCTCCAGGCCTGATCATAGAGGAAGGGCTGATTAGCAGCTGCACCAGGCTCCTGGGAAGCAGCTGAACTGCTGACCTCTGAGAGAGAGAGAGAGGCTTGGCTGCTGGCCAGGGAGAGAGAAGCAGGGTCTGACCCTGCTTCTCCATCCGGGCCTCGCCAGCAGCTGCTGCCACTGCTGATCAGCCCCGCCTCTCTCTCTCTGAGACGTAAGCAGTTCAGCCCACTCACCTGCTGTGCGAGCAGTCTGGTGAACAGTCAAGCCTCCCAGTTGTTGCGGATGTGATGGACCCAGGTTTTTATATATTAGGATAATACAACTTAAAATTTCAAACACTCTTACTATTCAAACCAAGAACCTCTAACAACTAAATCGCTAAAACTTTCAACCCTTTGAGAAATTAAATGAACTCAAATCTATTTGCCTCTTTCATTACCCCTATGATAATAGGCTTACCCCTTGTCATTTTAATTATATTTCCAAATATGCTCTTTCCATCAACTACATAGCTTGTATTAATAACCTCTTAGTTGCAATTCAACAATGACTTATTCACTTAACAACAACACAAATATTAATTCATAGAAAAAAGGGCTACACTTGAAAGCTTATAATAATCTTACTAATTATATGTTTTGGTTTAACAAAATTATTAGATCTTTTACCCCATTCATTTACTCCTACTGCTCAACTCTCAATGAATCTTGGAATAGCTTTCCCTCTACTAGTATGAGCACACAGTAAATTTTGGCTTTTGACATGAAACCAAAGCACATTTGCTCACTTTTTACTACAAGGAACCCCAATTCCCTTTATCTCCATATTAGTAATCCTCAAAAGAATCAGCCTATTCATGCAACCAATAGTACTAGCAGTACAACTGACAGCCAACATTACTGCAGATCACCTATTTATCCACTTAATGGGAGAGCAACCCCAGCTATAATAAGCATTAGTATAACCAGCGCCCTCATGACATTGATGGTTCTTATCTTATTAACTATTCTAGAATTTGTGAGTAGCTCTAATTAAAGCTTATGTATTCACCTTACTGGTTAGTCTTCATCTACATGACAACGGTTAGTGACCCACCAAATGCACGCATACCACATAGTCAACTCAAGCCCCTTATGATGTATAGGAGCCCTATCAGCCCTCGCCATAACAGCAGGCATAGTTATATGATTTCACTTTAACTCACCATTATTATTAACTGTAGGCCTGGTTACTAATATATTAACCATTTACCAGTGATAATGAGATATTGTTTGAGAAAGCACATTTTAAGGCCACCATACACCAATTATACAAGAAGGACTCCATTACAACATTTTTATTTTATTTTATTTTATTTTATTTTAAATGTATTTTATTAATTTTTTACAGAGAGGAAGGGAGAGAGATAGAGAGTTAGAAACATCGATGAGGGAGAACATCGATCAGCTGCATCCTGCACACCTCCTACTGGGGATGTGCCCGCAACCAAGGTACATGCCCTTGACCGGAATCGAACCTGGGACCTTCCAGTCCACAGGCCAATGCTCTATCCACTGAGCCAAACTGGTTTCGGCAATTTTTTTTTATTTTATTTATCGTCTCTGAAGTCTTTTTCTTTTCAGGATTTTTCTGAGCTTTCTATCATTCAAAGCTAGTCCATACTCCAGAACTAGGTGAATATTGATCCCCATCAGGCATCAATCCTCTTAATTTCTTAGAAGTACCTCATCTAAATACATCTGCACTGGCATCTCTTATCACTTCAGCTCATCATAGTTTAATATTAGGGAGTTGCAAGCACATGGTTCAAGCACTATTCATTATGATTTGTGTAGGCTTGTACTTCACATTACTTCAAACCTCAGAATATCACGAAACATCATTTTCTATCTCAGACGGTGTCTACAGGTCAATGTCCTTTATAGCCACAGGCTTTATTGGCTCTACCTTCCTTATTGTATGCCTCCTACACCAACTAAAATTCCACTTCACATCTCATCATTTTGGAGTTGAAGCTGCTGCCTGATAATGACACTTTGTAGATGTCATATGACTACTCTTATATGTCCCTATTTATCGATGAGGTTCCTATTCTTTTAGTATTAATTAGTACAACTGACTTCCAATTAGTTAGTTTTGGTAAAATCCAAAAAAGAATAATTAACCTTGTACTTACTTTATTTATCAATACTAGCATCTTTACTTGTAATAATCACATTTTATCTTCTCCAAACAAATGTTTATGCCAAAAAAATCAAGCCCTTATGAATGTGGTTTTGACCCAAGAAATGCTAAAGGGGCTGTTATAAAAAGAAGAAATAGAAAGAGAAGGATGAACACAGGCTTAAAGAATAAAAATGGCAACACACAAGTACCTATCAAGTACCTTAAATGTAAATGGATTAAATGTTGCAATCAAAAGACACAGGGTAGCTAAATGAATACAAAAACATGACCTATATATATGCTGCCTACAGAGACCCACCTTAGAAAAAAGGAATCACAAAAACTGAAAGTGAAGAGATGGGAAAAGAAATTCCAGGAAAATAGAAATGAAAAGAAAGCTGGGGTAGCAATACTCGTATCTGACAAAATAGACTTCAAAGTGCAGGCCATGATAAGAGATAATGAAGGCCCCTTCATAACACTAAAGCGATTGATACAACAAGAAAATATAACTCTGGTAAACATGTATGCACCCAATTCAGGAGCACCTGAATACCTAAAAACAACTCCTGGATGAGATCAATAGTAATACAATCATAGTAGGGGACTTTAACACCCCACTGACATCACAGGATAGATATTCTAGACAAAAAAATCAATAAGGAAATAGCGACCTTAAATGACACACTAGATCAGATGGAATTAATTGACATTTTCAGGACATTTCATTCTAAAGCTAAAGAATATACATTCTTCTCAAGTGCACATGGGACATTTTCAAAGATAGGCCAGATGTTAGGACACAAGCGAAGTCTCTACAAATTCAAGAATATTGAAATCATATCAAGTATCTTCTCAGACCACAATGGCATGAAATTAAAAATCAGCTACAATAAAAACACTAAAAAACAATCAAACACATGTAGACTAAATAGCATGCTATTAAATAATAAATGGGATACCAAAGAGATCAAAGAAGAAATAAAACACATACTGGAAACAAATGAAAGTGAACACACAACAAACCCAAATCTATGGGACACAGCAAAAGCAGCCTTGAGAGGGAGGTTCATAGCACTACAGGCCAACCTCAAAAAAAAAAAAAAAAAAAAAAAAGAAAGAAAAGAAAAAGAAAAGAAAAAAAGAAAGAAAAATTTGTAATCAGTTATCTAACCCTAAAACTTAAAGAATTAGAAAGAGAACAACAAGAAGAGACCAGAGTAAGTAGAAGGAAGGAAATACTAAAGATCAGAGTAGAAATAAATGACATAGAGACTAAAACAAACAAAACAAAACAAAACAAAACAAAACAAAACAAACAAAAGATCAATAAAACCAAGAAAGGATAAACAAGACTGATGAACCTTTAGCCAGAATCATCAAGAAACAAAGAGAGAGAGCCCAAATAAATAAAATCAGAAATGAAAGAGGTGAATTAACCACTGACCCCACATAAATACAAAGAATCATAAAATATACTATGAATGCCTTTATTCCAAAGTAATGGACAACCTGGACAAAATGGACATGTTCCTAGAAAAATTCCAATCTTCCAAAACTCAATCAGAAAGAATCAGAAAATTCTGATAGGCCAATAATGACTGATGAAATTGAAGCAATAATAATAATAAAAAAAATCCAGAAAACAGATGGCTTCACAGGGGAGTTTTAGCAAACATTCAAAGAACTAACACCTATGCTCCTCAAACTATTGCAAAAAATTCAAGAAGAAGGAACACTTTGAAGCTCTTTCTATGAGACCAGCATTACCTTAATTCCAAAACCAGATAAAGACACTACAGAGAAAGAGAACTACAGACCAATATCCCTGATGAACATAGATGCTAAAATCCTCAACAAAATATTAGCAAATTGGATCCAGCAAAACATTACAAAGATCATACACCATGACCAAGTGGGATTTTTCCACTTGGGTATTCCAGGTGCACAATATTCACAAATCAATAAATGTGTTGCATCACATAAACAGATTGCAAGAAAAAAATCACATGATCATATCAATTGATGCAGAAAAGGCATTTAACAAAATCCAACACCTTTTCTTGATAAAAACTCTTGGCAAAGTGAGAACAGAGGGATCATATCTCAACATAATAAAAGCAATATATGACAAGCCTACATCATACTCAATGAAAAAAACTAAAACCATTCCCCCTAAGAACAGGAACAAGACATGGATGCCCTCTTTCACCACTCTTGTTCAACATAGTATTAGAAGCCCTAACCATAGCGATTAGATGAGAAGAAGAAATAAAAGGCATCTAAATTGGAAAGGAGAAAATAAACTGTCATTATTCACAGATGACATGATATTGTACATAGAAAACCCTAAAGATTCCATAAAAAAATGACTAGATTCAATACATAACTTCAGAAATGTAGCAGGATACAAAATTAACACCCAGAAATTGATGACATTTTTATACACAAAAAATGAACTCTCAGAAAGAAAAAGCAAGAAAACAATCCCATTTACCAAAATATTTTTTAACAAAAAAATTAAGATAATTAGGAATAAACTTAACCAAGGAGGTAAAAGACCTGTACTAAGAAAACTATAGGACATTGGGGAAAAAAAGATAAGGAAGATATAAACAAGTGTAAGAATATACCATGTTCATGGATTGGTAGAATCAACATATTAAAATGTTCATACTACCCAAAGTAATCTATTGAGTCAATGCAATTCCTATTAAAATACCAAATACCCATTAAAATACAAGGAAAGTGAAAGAGAAACAGCACCAGCCCTGGCCTGGCGGTTGCACTGCCCCCTCCGCCCTCGCACAGCAGGCAGGAGCAGCACCTCTCCAGTACTAATTACTTTTAAAACTCTTTTAGTAAAGAGAGAGATTAAATTCTGGAGGTATTTCAGGATCCATTGGAATAACTTAGTCATTTTTCAGTCAATTAAAAAGTCTCTTAAATTTTAAATTTGAAAAGGTTGTAAAACAAGCTTCTATAATAATAAGAACAGATATCCTTCCAGACAACCTTCTGGATGAACACAGGGCTGCAAGGGAAGCCTGAGTTCCAGGAGCCAGAGGGAAGCCAGTGCTGGCAGCCGGGGGAAGAAAGGCCTACTCTTGCATGAATTTCGTGCATGGGGCCTCTAGTAATTAAGTATTATGACATACATTTTGTGAAAATTGGGTAAGACATCAATTAAACTTTAAAATAGTGTTAGTATTAAATATTTAATCCAGACTACAAGATTTTCTTTAATTGACATAAGTATTTAATTTTTATGGGCCAGTAAATGATTATATCCTGTAATGCCATTTGGAGAGAGAAAATGCACAACACACAATACAAAGATGAATACATATCATACAAATGCTATAGACCATATACATAATTCAAGAGTAATTCACCTTTTTTCAATATATATTTCCATATTTTTTTAATCCTCACCTGAGCAGCGAGGACATTTTTTTCCATTGATCTTTAGAGAATGGGAGAAGTGAGGGGGGGAGAGAGGGAAACATCAATGTAACAGAGACACATCTATTGGTTGCCTCCCAAACATGTCCTGACTGAAAGTGGGATCAGAACTGCAGCCCAAGTACATGCCCTTGACTGGGAGTCAAACTTGCAACCCTCTGATGCATAGGACAATGCTGTAATCACTGAGCTCACCAGACATGGCTCTATTTTCATTTTTTAAATTAAAAGTAATTTAATGTATGAGAATTTTTAATGTTTGGAAACCTCAATTTTCAATGATAGTGAAAAATTAAGCAACCAATATTTCCTACAACTTTTATTAACGTATTTTATTATTTTAAATTTAGGCACCCAGAGACCATTGCAATATGGCCATTTTAAAATGAGATTTCTAGTGAGATCTTGCTATTTCTGTAAAGCAATTACCAGTAACAGGATTTCTATCAGGAGTATTAATGAGAGCTGGGCTCTGGAAGTTTCTGGCCTTGGAGGCACAATTTCCTATATTAATTGTAGTGGTATTTTGGTGTTGTTTTTTTTTTTTTTTTTTTAACATTGGCAATCTGAGTAAATTCTCTAGGGAGGTAATGTAGTGGGTCAAAGTCTGCTGCTTATGAGTACCATGAGGCTCTTAGTCATTAACTGGCATTCAACCTTCTTACATGCCTTGGTTTCTCTCCCTGGCTGTCTCATACAGCTGTGAGTGAGGACGAGGAGCACTAGGTGACCAACCTTTATACGGGCATCCCTGGATGAGTCAATTTCTTAATTACAGTTGAGGTGGAGGTTCCCTATGGGGACCCTACACATTGTGAGGAATGACCTCTGACACCTCCATCAAGATTCTTAGCAAAAACACCTGAGATTCAGACTGGAGGGAGGACGTGCCCCTAATCTTTAGAGCTGAATGAGTTCAGCTCTCATTTATACTGCAAAGGCATTTGCTCAGATTCTCAGAAAGAAATTCCAATGGAAAAGACACATTTAAATACCAGCCAACCATTTTTCCTCCTGTCTCACCTTGTAGCATGGGTTCTGTTAACCCTTAACCTTGTCAGGTGAGCATGTGGCTCATTTTCATCCACATAGTGAAACAAAGGGAGGGATTAAAATAGAAGAAACAAGATCAAGGGGGCCCTGGAGACAGGTTTAAGGGGTTAGCCCAGGACAAGCTGCTGCTGCCCATTGATCCCCTGGTAGCAAGTCTCATAGGGACCTTTAGAGCTTAGGAGAAACAAAGTAAAAGTAGGAAATAAGAGAAAGGAATACACAGGTGTAAGGAACAACACACACCTTTGTCTTAAGGGTTTTACCTGTTTCATTTGTTTGATTTTTTAAATATGATTTTATTGATTTCAGAGAGAGAGGAAAAAAGAGAGAAACATCATCGATGTGAGAGATATATCAATCAGTTGCCTCTTGTTGAACCCACAACCTGGACATGTGTCCAAAGCTGGAATTGCTCAGGTCGCCTTTTGATGCATGGGACAACATTCAGTGAAGGTAGTCACAATGGCCAGGACAAAGATTTTACCTGGTGTTTAACAGTGGCAATTTTAGAGGAGACCTCAATGGAATATCTCAATAGAATATTCATCAACTCTCCAGGTGTGTCATTTGATATGCTGATGTATTACAATGAATGTATACAGTGATGTGGCTCATTCTCTGATCAGTTTCACCTTAAAAATGTCACTGGAAAGGGATTTGAAGCAACATGGGTCTGCTGGGCATGGTCTGGAACATGTAACCCATTTGCTCCTAAGCATCCTAGGTTAGGGAAGATAAATTCTTGTGATTTAGTAGTTGTGCCTATAAATTGCTAGGCCCTGTAAGAGTCTCAGATTTCCCATTCCACTTATCAAGGAATTTTCCTAGCTTTTTAATAACATGCCTCAACTCTATAAACTTTGGGACACCTGTTAGTTTTGAACTCAACACAATGACCATCAGTTGACTGACACTAGACACCAGAGCCAAAATCAGGACCCCAAACACACACCCTGGACTCCAGAAGCTGTACCCTACAGCAACCACACACCAAAAGCTGGACCCCGGCCCTGGGACTCAAACTCGAAGCGATTCCCCTGACTCAAGCATACTATGCAGCACAAAAGCCAGAAACCAGATGCCAGAGACTTACAGCTAATTCTTAATACCAGATTCCATACACCAGAATCTGAATCTATGGCTGCACTTGGACCCCACACAAGAACCCCGGACACGAAGTCATACCCAAAAAGACCCAAAATGCCAGACACACAGCCAAATACATATATGATCCGAAACCACAGACTCTGGACATATAACAGGGATCTATAACTAAGACACCATAGCCACAATGTGGAGTTGGAGACAGACAATAGACCTCAGTTGCCAGATGCATGAACTAAACCAGATCCTCACATTGTACACAAATACATGATTCAATAAAGGGAACCCATGGCACTCTAAGCCCAGGAAGCTAGTTTCACAAATACTTGTTGTATGCCAGTGTGAATGTATAAGAGGAAAAAAGTAACTTGCAGAACTTCAAAATTCTACCAAACTCTGCAGTACTACACACAAAAGGCTAACAGAATGAAAAAATAATAATAATGCTTAGCTTTGCTGGCAGGTATCCATGATCTCTTGTCTGTAGTGGTGTCAGAAGTTAACCATGTAATAGCCAATAATTTCACAAGGCTGGCTCTTATTTACCTCATACCTTATAAATTCTAACAATTGGGTTAATAACCAAATTGACATGATCGAATTAACAAGAGATGTACAACATTTAATCCATGCACAAGGAAAACACACATACAAATGAATACCAAAGACAATGAGGTAATATTAGAAACAGAAAGTGTGGGAAAATGGGGAAACAGGGTCTTAGATTGTAGAGGTGAAATGAGTAATATTTAGGAAAAGTACAGGATATGTGACATGTTAATTTTAGTTAGGTAATCCCAAAAACTATATGATGAGGGGGGTAAGATAGGCATATCAAGAAACTCCTAGTAGCCTGGCTGGTGTGGCTCAGTGGTGGAGCATCAACCCATGAACCAGGAGGTCATGGTTTGATTCCCTGTTAGTGCACATGCCCAGGTGTGGGCTTGATACCCAGTGTGGGGCATGCAGGAGGCAGCCGATCTCTCATCATTGTTTCTATCTCTCCCTCTCCCTTCTTCTCTGGGGATTTTTCTTTGTCTCCTCCTTTTTGGTGTCTCCTCTTCCTGGCCCTGGACTCCCTGCTTGGGATCCAAAGGGTTGAATCCCCTAGTGGTCCAATGATCTGGGACTCGCTAGACCAGAGGCTGGCTGTGCCTTGAGTTTCACATCTTTATCGTCTGCTCTGAGTTGTACTCCCTTCTCCCATGATTCTGTTCCTTCAGTTGTCCACTTCAGAGTCTCGGGTGGTGGGGGTGTATGCACAGTTCCTCTGGCTTGCAACTCTCCATGAGGACCCAGAGCCCTGTGGCATGCAATTCACTATGCAGCCCCAGCACTCAAGACAGGATGGCACCCTAGGACCCTCTCGCACATGCAGCATGGTCTTCTCACCTGTGGCTGGGCATACCAGGTCACACCAGCAGCTCTGACCTGGGCTCAGGGTAGGGCATGTGCTGTGTGACAGCTCTGTGGGGAGCCTGAGGGTGGAGCACACACTGACTGAAAGTCCTGTCTGTGTTTGGGGGAGGTCAGGAGTTTCTTTAAAATATACATTTTTATTGATTTCAGAGAAGAAGGGAGAGGGAGAGATAGAAACAATGATGAGAGATTGGTTGCCTCCTGCATGCCCCACACTGGGGATCAAGCCCACAACCTGGGCATGTGCACTAACAGGGAATTGAACCATGACCTGCTGGTTCATGGGTTGATGCTCAACCACTGAGCACACCAGCCAGGCTACTAGGAGTTTCTTGACATGCATGTCTTACCCTCCTCATCATATACTTTTTGGGATTACCTAACTAAATTTAACATGTCACATATCCTGTACTTTTCCTAAATATTACCCATTTCACCTCTACAATCTAAGACCCTGTTTCCCCATTTTCCAACATTTTCTGTTCCTAATATTACCTCATTGTCTTTGGTATTCATTTGTATGTGAGTTTTCCTTGTGCACAGATTAAGCATTGCACATCTCTTGTTAATTTGATCATGTCAATTTGGTCATTAGCCCAGTTGTTAGAATTTATAAGGTATGAGGTAAATAAGAGCTGGCCTTGTGAAATTACCAACTGTGACATGGTTAATTTCTGACACCACTACAGCCAAGAGATCATGGATACCTGCCAGCAAAGCTAAGCATTTTTTTTTTCATTCTTTTAGCCTTTTGTGTGTAGTACTACAGGGTTTGGTAGAACTTTGACATTCTGCAAGTTACTTTTTCCTCTTATACATTCACATTGGCATACAAAATGTATTTGTGAAACTAGTGCTTGGGCTTAGAGTGACATAGGTTCTCTTTATTGAATCATGGATTTGTGTACAACGTGAGGATCTGATTCAGTTCATGCATCTGGCATCTGGCATCTGGCAACTGAGGTCTGTTGTCTGTCTCCAACTCCACATTGTGGCTATGGTGTCTTAGTTATAGATCCCTTTTATAGGTTCAGGGTCTGTGGTTTCGGATCAAATATATATTCGGCTGTGTGTCTGGTGTTTGGGTCTCTTTGGGTATGACTTTGTGTCCTGGGTTCTTGGATGGGGTCCAAGTGCAGCCATAGATTCAGATTCTGGTGTATGGAATCTGGTCTTAAGAATTAGCTGTCAGTCTCTGGCATCTGGTGTCTGGTTTTTGTGTTGCATAGTATGCTTGACTCAGGGGAATCTCTTCAAGTTTGATTCCCAGGGCCGGGGTCCAGCTTTTGGTTTGTGGTTGCTGTAGGGTACAGCTTCTGGAGTCCAGGGTGTGTGTTTGGGGTCCTGATTTTGGCTCTGGTGTCAAGTGTCTGTCAACTGATGGTCATTGTGTTGAATTCAATACTAACAAGAGTCCCCAAGTTTATAGAGTTGAGGCATCTGAGACTCTAACAGGGCCTAGTAATTTATAGGCACAACTAATAGATTACAAAAACATATCTTCCCTAACCTAGGATGCTTAGGAGCAAATGGGTTACATGTTCCAGACCATGCCCAGCAGACCCATGTTGCTTCAAATCCCTTTCCAGTGACATTTTTTAAGGTGAAACTGATCAGAGAATGAGCCACATCACTGTATACATTCATTGTAATACATCAGCATATCAAATGACACACCTGGAGAGTTGATGAATATTCTATTGAGATATTCCATTGAGGCCTCCTCTAAAATTGCCACTGTTAAACACCAGGTAAAATCTTTGTCCTGGCCATTGTGACTACCTTCACTGAGTGTTGTCCCATGCATCAAAAGGTCACCTGTTCAATTCTAGGTTTGGACACATGCCCAGGTTGTGGGTACAACAAGAGGCAATTGATTGATATATCTCTCACATTGATGATGTTTCTCTTTTTTTTCCTCTCTCTCTGAAATCAATAAAATCAAATTTAAAAAAATCAAACAAATGAAACAGGTGAAACCTTAAGACAAAGGTGTGTGTTGTTCCTTACACCTGTGTGTTCCCTTCTCTTATTTCCTACTTTTACTTTGTTTCTCCTAAGCTCTAAAGTTCCCTATGAGACTTGCAACCAGGGGATCAGTGGGCAGTGGCAGCTTGTCCCGGGCTAACCCCTTGAACCTGTCTCCAGAGCCCCCTTGATCTTGTTTCTTCTATTTTAATCCCTCCCTTTGTTTCACTATGTGGATGAAAATGGGCCACATGCTAACCTGACAAGGTTAAGGGTTAACAGAACCCATGCTACAAGGTGAGACAGGAGGAAAAATGGTTGGCTGGTATTTAAATTTGCCTTTTCCATTGGAAGTGCTTTCTGAGAATCTGAGCAAATGCCTTTGCAGTATAAATGAGAGCTGAACTCATTCAGCTGTGAAGATAAGGGGCACGTCCTGCCTCCAGCCCGAATCTCAGGTGCTCTTGCTGACTAAGAATCTTTATGGAGGTGTCAGAGGTCATTCCTCATAACATGTAGGGTCCCCATAGGGAGCCTCCAACTCAACTGTAATTAAGAAATCGACTCATCCAGGGTTGCCCTTATAAAAGTTGGTCACCTCGTGTTTTTAGTCCTCACTCACAGCTGTATGAGACAGCCAGGGAGAGAAACCAAGGCATGTAAGAAGGTTGAATGCCACTTAAGGACTAAGAGCCTTATGGTACTCATAAGCAGCAGACTTTGACCCACTGCATTACCTCCCTAGAGAATTTACTGAGACTGCCAATGTTAAAAACACACACACACAAAAAAACAAAAAACCACTACAATTAATACGGAAAATTGTGCCTCCAAGGCCAGAAACTTCCAGAGCCCAGCTCTCATTAATACTCCTGATAGAAATCCTGTTACTGGTAATTGCTTTACAGAAATAGCAAGATCTCACTAGAAATCTCATTTTAAAATGGCCATATTGCAGTGGTCTCTGGGTGCCTAAATTTAAAATAATAAAATATGTTAATAAAAGTTGTAGGAAATATTGGTTGCTTAATTTTTCATTATCATTGAAAATTGAGGTTCCCAAACATTAAAAATTCTCATACATTAAATTACTTTTAATTTAAAAAATGAAAATAGAGCCATGTCTGGTGAGCTCAGTGGTTACAACATTGAACTATGCATCAGAGGGTTGCAGGTTTGATTCCCAGTCAAGGGCATTTACCTGGGCTGCAGGTCTGATCTCACTTTCAGTCAGGACATGTGTGGGAGGCAACCAATAGATGTGTCTCTGTCACATTGATGTTTCCCTCTCTCCCTGCCTCACTTCTCCCATTCTCTAAAAATCAATGGAAAAAAAATATCCTCTCTCCTCAGGTGAGGATTTGGAAAATATGGAAAAATATGTTTAAGGAAAAAAGGTGAGTTACTCTTGAATTATGTATATGGTCTGTAGCATTTGTATGATATGTATTCATCTTTGTATTATGTGTTGTACATTTTCTCTCTCCAAATGGCATTACAGGATATAATCATTTACTGGACCCCAAAAATTAAATACTTATGTCAATTAAACAAAATCTTGTAGTCTGGATAAAATATTTAATACTGACACTATTTTAAAGTTTAATTGATGTCTTACGCAGTTTTTACAAAATGTATATCATAATACTTAATTACTAGAGGCCCCATGCACGAAATTCATGCAAGAGTAGGCCTTTCTTCCCCCGGCTGCCAGCACTGGCTTCCCTCTGGCTCCTGGAACCCAGGCTTCCCCTTGCAGCCCTGTGTTCATCCGGAAGGTTGTCTTGAAGGACGTCTGGTCTAATTAGCATATGAAGCTTTTATTATTATAGAAGCTTGTTTTACAACCTTTTCAAATTTAAAATTTAAGAGACTTTTTAATTGACCGAAAAATGACTAAGTTATTCCAGTGGATCCTGAAATATCTCCAAAATTTAATCTCTTTACTAAAAGAGTTTTAAAAATAATTAGTACTGGAGAGGTGCTCCTCCTGCCTGCTGTGCGAGGGTGGAGGGGGCAGTGCAACCGCCAGGCCAGGGCTGGTGCTATTTCTCTTTCACTTTCCTTGTATTTTAATATGTATTTTTTATTTTATTTATTTATTTTTGCTGATTTTTTTTATTGTTTAAAGTATTACAAATAGTAGTACATATGTCTCCTTTTCCCCCCCCACCCCCCCATTGAACTCCTCCCGGCCTCCCCTACCCCCCAGTACATGCCTTTACCTGCCCCCCCCCCCCCCCGCAGTGTCTTGTATCCACTGGTTATGCTTATATGCATGCGTACAAGTCCTTCGGTAGATCTCTTACAGCCGCCCCCCCCCAACCTCCCCTCCCTTCCCGCTGTAGTTTGACAGTCTGTTCAATGCTTCTTTGCCTCTATATCTATTTTTTCCCCATTTCTTTCCTTTAAAAAATCTTGCCTCTGCAGACTAGAAATAAACATATAATAACAAAAAATGTTTGAGTCCCAATTTCAATGTCCAACAGTTCTGAGTCCCCGTTTCAATATCAAATAATTCTTTATGAGTACATGTCAGCAATGATATCCGGATGGTTTGCACATGGTGGCAATGCAGGTCTGACCCTCTTGTTTGGTCCTAGGCAACCTGCTGTGATGCACAGCTGCTGACTGCTAGCGTGGCAAGGCATTGTCAGCGTCTTCCATCTCTGGACTGTTTCTCCTCTTGTCTTCGTGGCTGGAGCAGACCTGTCAATTCCTCTCTGTTGCAGGAATCCACATGGTCTTGGAGTTGTTTTCTGAAAATATACAAACATATTCTCGACCAAAAGTTAATAAAGGAATCTTTTCTATATAATTGATTTGGGATCCTTTTTATTTTGCCCAAATGATTTTCCTTTGTCTTATTTAGACACCATGTGTGTTTTTCATGGGTGTCTTGCTGTTAGCATTACAAATGAAAATTAATTTTGTAAAGTAAAAATTTTCTAGATGTAATTTACTTATAGGATATGTTTCCTTACGTGATATTACCCTACTATCCCCCCTTTTTTTGATTAATGGAGGCTTTTGTAAATTTTATAATGCAGTCTTGATAACTTTACATTTTAATTTTTTGCACAAAAATATGACTGCTTTAGGTTCTTTGCATGTTCATGAATTTTTACCATGAGATGAACTACCAATAGAAATTTTAGTTACTACTTTAGGAACAGGTTTTTGTCCAGTACAATTAAATTTTCTTCAATATTCACTTATTTCAATTAGCTTATTTGAATTAATCTGAAAACTTGATTATTATTTTACTGTCAAATTTAATACTCTACCAACAATCTTAGTTTACCCTGTAAATATTAGTGGAAAAAATTATTTGCATTCTTGAGTAGGTCCTGAGCATTCCTGGTGCTAGGCTGGATTTAGATATAGGGCAGCTGCTGTCGGCCAAGTCTCTGTCTGTTACCTGGGTCCAATCTGAGCTGGGCCAAGTCACTGTCTGTCACCTGTGTCTCGATCTGAGCTGGGCGTGGGAAGCAAAGCAGCCATGGGGGCAGGAGACCTCCCTCAGACGGAGTGAGAGTTCAGGCCCCTGCAAGGTTGGGGGGGTGAGGGTCTGTGCCCCACCTCTGTTGACCCCCAAGTTCTCTCCTGATGGCCCCTCTGCGACTGTGCCTGTCTTAGGTTGTTCCTTCCCTGAGGAATCTTACCCGTCTCTGGCTAACCAGTCATCCTCCAGGGCCGAGCAGGGTGATGTGAGGTTCAGTTCTGTCTCCTTGGTAGCCTACGCCCCCGTGGCCTCCATACCCAGCACCTGCCTTGGGATCCCCTGGCCTCCTGGCGGGGCCCCAGCACTGATCACATATCTCGGGGAACTCAGGTTTCTTCTCCAGGGAGGGCCCAGCTCACACAGACAGATCCATGGTACCAGCCACCACGAAGCTTCAAGCTCAGCATGAACAGAAAGCTCAGGCAACAGCTAAGGGTAACTGGATTGTGAGAAGAGGGTACCTCTTAGCACAAAAGGCAAGAGGGGCCAATATAGAATGCTCAAGTGCCTTCCCAGTGCCTTAATTCCTTCTGAAAGGGATTAAATCCTTTCATGTCCTTTTTTTAAAAAAAAAATTGCTGCCATTCAAAGAATTAGTTTGTAAGTTTGTTTGGGATAATTGTACAATATGCTGTTGTAAAATATCTAAAATTATAATGACATTGTAGAATAATATCATGTAAGGATATTCTTTGCTCTAGGCCATGGCAATTCAATTTCAAACTGGCTGTCAATTTCTTTTTGTAACTTTATATAAACTTTGACAGGGAGGCAAAAATACAAATTACTTACTTTAGTTCAAGAGGCCAAATATATTGACTGTCAATTACAATCCTTACGACTTTTGAAGGAAACTTCTCTTTGTTTCCTTCCAATATAATTTTCGGGCTACAGAGAGTTTCATTTAAAAATCTTTCTCACATGAACAATTTCTCTTAAGGTTATGGTGATCACTAGTATGGATTAGATTTAATATTTTTATTTTTATTTTATTTTATTTTATTATAATCTTTTTAAAATTTTTTTTAATTTTTATTTTTTACATATGTGTCCTTATTCCCCCATAACCCCCCACCCCCCACTTATGCCTCACCCCCTTGTTGTCTGTGTCCATTGATTAGGCTCATATGCATGCACACAAGTCCCTTGGTTGATCTCTCCATCTTAACCTCACCCACCCCTACCTTCCCTGAGGTATGACGTGCTGATCGACATTTCTCAGTCTCTGGATCTGTTCTTGTTTATCAGTCTATGCCATTCATTATATTCCACAAATGAGTGAAATCATGTGATATTTATCTTTCTCTGCCTGGCTTATTTCACTTAACATAATACTCTCCATCTCCATCCATATTGTTGCAAATGGTAGGAACTCCTTTTTTACCACAGCGTAGTATTCCATTGTGTAGATATACCGCAGTTTTTTAATCCACTCATCTACTGATGGGCATTTAGGCTGTTTCCAAATCTTAGCTATGGTGAATTGTGCTGCTATGAACATAGGGGTGCACATATCCTTTCTGATTCGTGTTTCTAGTTTCTTGGGATATATTCCTAGAAGTGGGATCACTGGGTCAAATGGGAGTTCCATTTTTAGTTTTTTGAGGAAACTCCATACTGTTCTCCACAGTGGCTGCACCATTCTGCATTCCCACCAGCAGTGCAAAAGAGTTCCTCTTTCTCCGCATCCTCACCAACACTTGTGGTTTGTTGATTTGTTGATGATAGCTCTTCTGACCGCATTGCGGTACCATAAGATGGTACCGCATTGTTGTTTTGATTTGCATCTCTCCGATGATTAGTGACTTTGAGCAGATTTTCATATGTCTCTTGGCCTTCCTTCTGTCTTCTTTCGAAAAGTGTCTATTTAGATCAGTTGCCCATTTTTTTGATTGGGTTGTTTATCTTCTTTTTGTTAAGTTGTATGAGTTATCTATAAATTTTGGAGCTTAAACCCTTATCGGTGATACATTGGCAAATATGTTCTCCCATGCAGTGGGCTTTCTTGTTGTTTTGTTGATGGTTTCCTTTGCTGTGCAAAAGCTTTTTATTTTCATGTAGTCCCATTTGTTTATTTTCTCTTTAGTTTCCATTGCCCTAGAGGCAGTATCAGTGAAGGCATATGTCTGAGATTTTTCTGCCTGTGGATTCCTCTAGTATTTTCATGGTTTCCCGTCTTATGTTTAAGTCCTTTATCCATTTTGAGTTTATTTTTGTGTATGGTGGAAGTTGGTGATCTAGTTTCATTTTTTTTGCATGCATATGTCCAATTTTCCCAACACCATTTGTTGAAGAGACTGTCTTGACTCCATTGTATGTTCATGCCTCCTTTGTCAAATATTGAGCATAGTGATTTGGGTCAATTTCTGGGTTCTCTATTCTATTCCATTGATCTATATGTCTGTTCTTGTGCCAGTACCAGGCTGTTTTAAGAACAGTGGCTTTGTAATACAGCTTGATATCTGGTATTGAGATCCCACCTACTTTTTTCTTCTTTCTCAGGATTGCTGCAGCTATTCCGGGTCTTTTTTCATTCCAGATAAATTTTTGGAAAGTTCGTTCTAGGTCTGTGAAATATGTCGTTGGTATTTTAATGGGAAGTGCATTGAATTTATAGATTGCTTTGGGTAGTATGGACATTTTGATGATGTTGATTCTACCAATCCATGAACATGGTATGTTCTTTCATCTGTTTACATCTTCCTCTATCTCTTTTTTCAGTGTCCTGTAGTTTTCCACATATAGGTCTTTTACCTCTTTAGTTAAGTTTATTCCTAGGTATCTTAATTTTTTTGGTGCGATGGTAAATGGGGTTGCTTTTGTAGTCTCTCTTTCTGGAAGTTCATTATTGGTGTATAGAAATGCTATAGATTTCTTGGCATTAATTTTGTATCCTGCTACATTGCCAAATTCATTTATTAAGTCTAGTAATTTTTTGATGGAGTCTTTAGGGTTTTCTATGTACAGTAACATGTCATCTGCGAATAAGGACAGTTTTACTTCTTCTTTTCCAATTTGGATGCCTTTTATTTCTTCTTCTTGTCTGATCACAATGGCCAGTACTTCCAGCACTATATTGAACAGGAGTGGTGAGAGTGGGCATCCCTGTCTTGTTCCTGTTCTTAGGGGAAATGGTTTTAGTTTTTGCCCATTGAGTATGATGTTGGCTGTGGGTTTGTCATATATGGCTTTTATTATGTTCAGGTATGATCCTTCTATTCCCACCTTGCTGAGAGTTTTTATCAAGAAAGGGTGTTGGATTTTGTCAAATGCTTTTTCTGCATCAATTGATATGACTATGTGGTTTTTACCCCTCAATTTGTTTATGTGATGTATCACGTTTATTGATTTGCGAATATTGTACCATCCTTGCATCCCCGGGATAAATCCTACTTGGTCATGGTGTATGATCTTTCTGATGTACTGCTGGATTCGATTTGCTAGAATTTTGTTGAGAATTTTGGCATCTATATTCATGAGGGATATTGGCCTGTAATCCTCTTTCATTGTGTTATCTTTATCTGGTTTTGGTATTAGGGTGATGCTGGCTTCATAGAAGGAGCTTGGAAGTGTTCCTTCCTCTTGAATTTTCTGGAATAGTCTGAGGAGGATAGGTTTTAGTTCTTCCTTATATGTTTGGTAAAACTCCCCTGTGAAGCCATCTGGCCCTGGGCTTTTGTTTGCTGGCAGCTTTTTGATGACTGCTTCAATTTCTTCCATAGTTATCAGGCTATTGAGATTTTTAGAATCTTCCTGAGTGAGTTTTGGAAGGTTGTACTTTTCTAGGAATGTGTCCATTTCCTCCAGGTTGTGTAGTTTGATAGAATAGAGTTGTTCATAGTATTTTTTAACAATCCTTTGTATTTCTGTGGGGTCTGTTGTTATTTCAACTCTTTCATTTCTGATTTTATTTATTTGGGTCTTCTCTCTTTGCTTCTTGGTGAGCCTGGCTAGAGGTTCATCAATCTTGTTTATCCTTTCGAAGAACCAGTTCTTGGTTTTGTTGATCTTTTGTATTGTCTTTTTGGTCTCTATGCCATTCATTTCTGCTCTGATCTTTATTATGTCCTTCCTTCTACTCACTGTGGGCTTTTCTTGTTGCTCTCTTTCTAATTCTTTGAGTTGTTGAGTTAGATGATTTATTACCATTTTTTCTTGTTTTTTGAGGTAGGCCTGTAAAGCTATAAACTTCCCTCTCAGGACTGTTTTCAATGTATCTCATAGCATTTGCATTGTTGTGTTTTTATTGTCAATAGTCTCCAGGATGTTTTTAATTTCTTCTTTGATCTCGTTGATCACCCAATCATTGTTTAACAGCATGCTATTCAGCTTCCAAGTGTTTGAATTTTTTGGAATGTTTTTATTATAGTTTATTTCTAATATTATGCCATTGTGGTCTGAGAAAATGCTCGATATGATTTCAATCTTTTTGAATTTGGGGAAACTTTACTTGTGACCCAATATGTGGTCTATTTTTGAAAATGTCCCATGTGTGCTTGAGAAGAATGTATATTCCGTGGCTTTGGGGTGAAATGCTCTGAAGATGTCAATAAGGTCCATTTGATCTAGTGCGTCATTTAGAATTGCTGTTTCTTTGCTGATTTTTTGTCTAGAGGATTTATCCAGTGATGTCAGTGGTGTATTAAAGTCTCCTACTGTGATTGTGTTGTTGTCGATCTCTCCCTTGTTATCTTCCAGGAGTTGTTTTTATGTATTTGGGTGCTCCTGCATTGGGTGCATATATGTTTACCAGAGTTATATCTTCTTGTTGAATTGCTCCCTTTAGTATTATGTAGTGGCCTTCCTTATCTCTTGTTATGGCCTTTACTTTGAGGTCTATTTTATCAGATATAAGTATCGCAACCCCAGCTTTTTTCTCATTTCCATTTGCCTGAAAGATATTTTTCCATCCCTTCACTCTCAGTCTGTGTGAATCCTTTGCTCTGAGGTGGGTCTCTTGAAGACAGCAAATATATGGGTCATGTTCTCTTATCCATTCAGCTACCCTATGTCTTTTGATTGGTGCATTTAATCCATTTACGTTTAATGTTATTATTGACAAATACATGTTTGTTGTCATATTTTTCCTTAGTGTTTGTGGTTGGGTTTTTTTTGCCTTTCTCTTTCTTCTTTTTACAGCAGTTCCTTTAGCATTTCTTGCATTGCTGGCTTGGTGGTGATAAACTCTCTTAGCCCCTTTTTGTATGTGAAGGTCCTGATTCCACCTTCAATTTTGAATGATAGCCTTGCTGGGTATAGTATTCTTGAATTCAGACCCTTGCTTTGCATCACTTTGTGTATTTCATTCCATCCCCTTCTGGCCTGGAATGTTTCTGTTGAGAAATCAGTTGATATTCTAATAGGAGATCCCTTGTAGGTAACTTTCTGTCTCTCTCTGGCAGCCTTTAAGGTTCTTACTTTGTCATTAGTGTTCTCCAATTTAATTATGATGTGTCTTGGTGTCGGTCTTTTGGGGTTCAACTTGTTTGGGACTCTATTACTTCTTGGACTTGCATAGTTTTTTTCTTGCCAATATCAGGGAAGTTTTCTGTCATTATTTCTTCAAACAGGTTTTCTATTCCTTGCTTCTCTTCCTCTCCTTCTGGTATCCCTATTATTCGAATATTGTTTCGTTTTGTGTTGTCCCAAAGCTCCCTTAGGCTCTCCTCTTGCTTTTTAAGTCTTCTTTCCAGTTGCTGCTGTGTTTGTGTGTTTTTTCCTACCTTGCCTTCTAATTCACTGATGTGGTCCTCAGCCTCTTCTAGCCTACTGTTTAAGCCTTCCAATGTGTTCTTTATTGCAGCTATGTTGTTCTTCATCTCCTCTTGGTTTCTTTTCATGTTGATGACATTCTCATTCAGCTCCTTATAGTTCTCATTGAGTTGTGTGTATTTGTCATCCATCCGTTTAAACATCCTTATAACCATTACTCTGAATTCTTTCTCTGTTAAGCTGCTAGCCTCAATTTCATTTAACTTCCTTTCTGGTGATTCCTCTTTTTCTTTCCTTTGGGGATTGCTTTTTTGTCTCCCCATGCTTTCCTGTGATGTTTTAATTGTAGATCCAATTGCTTTGCTACCCAGGTTCTTTTGGTGATGGTGCTACTGGTGTAATCTCTCAGTTCTCCTGGGCTTGGTAATCTAGTGTAGCTCCCTACTTGAGCTATTTGGGTTCTCTTGATGTAGGCCTGCGAGCTTGAGAGGCACAACTGCGGTGTCTAGAAGTCAGCAGCCATGGAGGGGAGTATCCCAATTTTTGCTGTCTTGCACCCTTAATTGAAATCATGCGTGCCCAGTGGGGACTCACAGTGGCACCAAGAACTGTCTGTTGGGGTGATGTGGCTCAGGGGGCCTGCACTCTGGAAAGGCATGACTCTGGTGCCCAGAGTTCTGTAGTTATGGGGTGGGCAGACTCAGCTTTCACTGCTGCACCTGTGGTGGATTGGCGCTTACTCCCAGTGTCCGCTCACAGGAGCACCCACGGTAAGTTTGCCAGCGAGGCACACTGAAGCACTCTGAAGGGCCCTGGCAGTGTAGCCGTGTAATTGCAGTGCCTAGCTTCTAAAGATTTCTCTTTAGGGCAGATCCTATGGCCTCAGGGAGTATTCAGATTCCATGGTGTTATTCAGGGTGGGATCTGGGTGTGGCTATATTGGTTGCCTGGAGACTGGAAAGAGGGGCTACCTCTCAGGAGAAAATGGTGACCAGGGCTTAGATATGACTCAGCACCAGACTCGCTACCCCCTCTCCTGGACCATCCGCTGCCTACTCTCCCCAGATTCCACAACTCCACCCCTTCTTCTGCACCTCAGCCACAGGTAAGTGTCTTTATCTGAAAGGTCCTACGAACTAGGTTCAGTGGAGAAAGGCACAGGCCCCAGCACGAGGAGGGACCGGGACTCTGCAAGTTCCTCTCTTGCTGGCACTGTGCAGTCCAGCAGCTCTTCAGGGCTGCTTTTGAGCTCAGATACCAAATCCAGACTCCAAGGTCTGAAATCCACTACCACCCACAGTCCCGGGGACCCTTTTTTTTTTTTTTTTCAGTCAGACGCTTTGCCTGTCCTCAGGGACGCGGCTTGGTGCCGTGTAGTTTCTCCCTGACCTTCTGGGCACAGAGATCCAGCAGATTCTACTGCCTAGATCTTTGATTTTATCTTTATCGGGGGGATCTCTGCCCTTCTCGGCTGCAAACTGTCTCACCAGCTGCACCTCCTTCACCAATTTGGGCTGCATTCTACTTGTTTCAGCTGATCCCTCTATTTGCTCCGGGACAAGGCTCAGGACACGTCCATCTATCAGTATTTTTTATTTTAATAGGAATTGCGTTGAATCAATAGATTGCTTTGGGTAGTATGAACATTTTAATATGTTGATTCTACCAATCCATGAACATGGTATATTCTTCCACTTGTTTATATCTTCCTTATCTCTTTTTTCAATGTCCTATAGTTTTCTGAGTGCAGATCTTTTACCTCTTTGGTTAAGTTTATTCCTACCTATCTTAATTTTTTTAAAAAAAATATTTTGGTAAATGGGATTGTTTTCTCGCTTTCTCTTTCTGAGAGTTCATTGTTGGCGTATAAAAATGACATCAATTTCTGGGTGTTAATTTGGTATCCTGCTACATTTCTGAGGTTATGTATTGAATCTAGTCATTTTTTTATGGAGTCTTTAGGGTTTTCTATGTACAATATCATGTCATCTGCGAAAAATGACAGTTTATTTTCTCCTTTCCGATTTAGATTCCTTTTATTTCTTCTTGTCTAATCACTATGACTAGCGCTTCTAATACTATGAGTGGTGAAAGAGGGCATCCATATCTTGCTCCTGTTCTTAGGGGAAATGGTTTTAGTTTTTGTTCACTGAGTATGATGTAGGTTTTTCATATATTGCTTTTATTATGTTGAGATATGATCCCTCTATTCTCACTTTGCCAAGAGTTTTTATCAAGAAAGGATGTTGGATTTTGTCGAATGCTTTTTCTGCATCAATTGATATGATCATGTGATTTTTTTCTTGCAATCTGTTTATGTGATGCAACACATTTATTGATTTGTGAATATTGTTCTGCCTTGCATACATAAGTGGAAAAATCCCACTTGATCATGGTGTATGATCTTTGTAATGTTTTGCTGGATCCAATTTGCTAATATTTTGTTGAGGATTTAAGCATCTATGTTCATCAGGATATTGGTCTGTAGTTCTCTTTCTCTGTAGTGTCTTTATCTGGTTTTGGAATTAAGGTAATGCTGGTCTTATAGAAAGAGCTTCAAAGTGTTCCTTCTTCTTGAAATTTTGGAATAGTTTGAGGAGTTTAGGTGTTAGTTCTTTGAATGTTTGCTAAAACTCCCTTGTGAAGCCATCTGGGTCAGGGCTTCTGTTTTCTGGAAGTTTTTTTTTTTTTTTCCTGCTTCAATTTCATCAGTCATTATTGGCCTATCAGAATTTTCTGATTCTTCCTGATTGAGTTTGGAATATTGGAATTTTTCTAGAAATATGTCAATTTGTCCAGGTTGTCCATTATTTTGGAATAAAGGCATTCATAGCATTTTTTAAAATAATTCTTTGTATTTATGTGGGGTCAATGGTTAATTCACCTCTTTCATTTATGATTTTATTTATTTGGGCTCTCTCTCTTGTTTCTTCATGATTCTGGCTAAAGGTTCATAAATCTTGTTTAACCTTTCAAGGAACCAACTGTTAGTTTTATTGATCTTTTGTTACTTTTGTTTTGTTTTGTTTTGTTTTAGTCTCTATGTCATTTATTTATGCTCTGATCTTTAGTATTTCCTTCCTTCTACTTACTCTGGTCTTTTCTTGTTGTTCTCTTCCTAATTCTTTAAGTTTTAGGGTTAAATAACTGATTACAACTTTTTCTTTCTTTCTTTCTTTCTTGCTTTTTTTTTTTTTTTTTTTTTTTTTGAGGTTGGCCTGTAATGCTATGAAGCTCCCTCTCAAGGCTGCTTTTGCTGTGTCCCATAGATTTGGGTTTGTTGTGTGTTCACATTCATTTGTTTCCAGTATGTGTTTTATTTCTTCTTTGATCTCTTTGGTAGCCCATTTATTGTTTAATAGCGTGCTATTTAGTCTACATGTGTTTGATTGTTTTTTAGTGTTTTTATTGTAGCTAATTTTTAATTTCATGCCATTGTGGTCTGAGAAGATACTTGATATGATTTCAATATTCTTGAATTTGTAGAGACTTCGCTTGTGTCCTAACATCTGGCCTATCTTTGAAAATGTCCCATGTGCACTTGAGAAGAATGTATATTCTTTAGCTTTAGAATGAAATGTCCTGAAAATGTCAATTAATTCCATCTGATCTAGTGTGTCATTTGAGGTCGCTATTTCCTTATTGATTTTTTTGTCTAGAACAGGGATGGGCAAACTTTTTGACTTGAGGGCCACAATGGGTTCTTAAACTGGACCGGAGGGCCGGAACAAAAGCATGGATGGAGTGTTTGTGTGAACTAATATAAATTCAAAGTAAAGGAGCGGAGGGGAGAGCAAGAGTACCCTCCGCTCTTTCGGCTCCCCAGGCCCGATAGAACAGCTGAACGGGCCGGATCTGGCCCGCGGGCCGTAGTTTGCCCACGGCTAGTCTAGAATATCTATCCTGTGATGTCAGTGAGGTGTTAAAGTCCCCTACTATGATTGTATTACTGTTGCTCTCAACCAGGAGTCTTTTTATGTATGTGGGTGCTCCTGTATTGGGTGCATAAATGTTTACCAGAGTTATATTTTCTTGTTGTATCAATCGCTTTAGTGTTATGAAGGGGCCTTCATTATCTCTTATCATGGCCTTCACTTTGAAGTCTATTTTGTCAGATACGAGTATTGCTACCCCAGCTTTCTTTTCATTTCTATTTTCCTGGAATTTCTTTTCCCATCTCTTCACTTTCAGTTTTTGTGATTCCTTTTTTCTAAGGTGGGTCTCTGTAGACAGCATATATATAGGTCATGTTTTTGTATTCATTTAGCTACCCTGTGTTTTTTGATTGCAACATTTAATCCATTTACATTTAAGGTACTTGATAGGTACTTGTGTGTTGCCATTTTTATTCTTTAAGCCTGTGTTCATCCTTCTCTTTCTATTTCTTCTTTTTACAACAGCCCCTTTAGCATTTCTTGGGTCAAAACCACATTCATAAGGGCTTGATTTTTTTGGCATAAACATTTGTTTGGGGAAGATAAAATGTGATTATTACAAGTAAAGATGCTAGTATTGATAAATAAAGTAAGTACAAGGTTAATTATTCTTTTTTGGATTTTACCAAAACTAACTAATTGGAAGTCAGTTGTACTAATTAATACTAAAAGAATAGGAACCTCATCGATAAATAGGGACATATAAGAGTAGTCATATGACATCTACAAAGTGTCATTATCAGGCAGCAGCTTCAACTCCAAAATGATGAGATGTGACGTGGAATTTTAGTTGGTGTAGGAGGCATACAATAAGGAAGGTAGAGCCAATAAAGCCTGTGGCTATAAAGGACATTGACCTGTAGACACCGTCTGAGATAGAAAATGATGTTTCGTGATATTCTGAGGTTTGAAGTAATGTGAAGTACAAGCCTACACAAATCATAATGAATAGTGCTTGAACCATGTGCTTGCAACTCCCTAATATTAAACTATGATGAGCTGAAGTGATAGAGATGCCAGTGAAGATGTATTTAGATAAGGTACTTCAAGGGATTAAGAGGTTTGATGCCTGATGGGGATCAATATTCACCTAGTTCTGGAGTATGCACTAGCTTTGAATGATAGAAAGCTCAGAAAAATCCTGAAAAGAAAATTACTTCAGACACGAACAATAAATAAAAATTATGTTGTAATGAAGTCCTTCTTGTATAATTGGTGTATGGTGGCCTTAAAATGTGCTTTCTCAAACAATATCTCATTATCACTGGTAAATGGTTAATATATTAGTAACCAGGCCTACAGTTAATAATAATGGTGAGTTAAAGTGAAATCATATAACTAAGCCTGCTGTTATGGCGAGGGCTGATAGGGCTCCTATACATCATAAGGGGCTTGAGTTGACTATGTGGTATGCGTGCATTTGGTGGGTCACTAACCGTTGTCATGTAGATGAAGACTAACCAGTAAGGTGAATACATAAGCTTTAATTAGAGCTACTCGAAAATTCTAGAATAGTTAATAGGATAAGAACAATCAATGTCATGAGGGAGCTGGTTATACTAATGCTTATTACAGCTGGGGTTGCTCTTCCATTAAGTGGATTAGTAGGTGATCTGCAGTAAAGTTGACTGTCAGTTGTACTGCTATACTATTACTAATATGGAGATAAAGGGAATTTCCTTGTAGTAAAAAGTGAGCAAATGTGCTTTGGTTTCATGTCGAAAGCCAAAAATTACTGCATGCTCATACTAGTAGAGGGAAAGCTATTCCAAGATTCATTGAGAGTTGAGCAGTAGGAGTAAATGAATGGGGTAAAAGATCTAATAATTTTGTTAAACCAAAACATATAATTAGTAAGATTAATATAAGCTTTCAAGTGTGGCCCTTTTTACTATGAATTAATATTTGTTTTGTTGTTAAGTGAATAAGTCATTGTTGATTTGCGACTAGGAGGTTATTAATATAAGCTATGTAGTTGATGGAAAGAGCATATTTGGAAATATAATTAAAACTAGTGGCCTGGTGCACATTAAAAGGGGGACCCAGAGTCAAGTCCCCACCCACCCACATGCACCTCAAAATTGCGTGAGGCCCAGACCCAGCTGCCCCCCCCCACCATTGGGCTAGATCCAGACCTGTCCAGTCCCATCCTGTCAAGCTCCACTGGGCAGGGGGCATAGCCTCAGGTCCCCTGGCCCACACCAGGATGGGCAGCATGGCCTGAGGTCCCCCAGATGGGGTGGGGAGCATGCCTTTAGGTCCCTCATTAAGCCCCACCAAGTGGGGGACACAGCCTGAGATCCCCTGTCAAGCCCTGCCAGGCAGGGGGCATGCAGCCTCATGTCCCTGGCCCAGCACTGGGAGGAGGGAGCAGCCTCAGGTCCCCCGTCAAGCCCTGATGGGCGGGGGGGGGGGGGTGCTGTTTGAGTTCCCCCAACCCAGCACTGGGGGTACACCTTGAGGTCCCCTGTCAAGCCCTGCTGGGTGGGCAGCATGGCCTGAGGTCCCCTGTCAGGCCCCACCAGGCGGGGGGGGGGGGGGGCACAGCCTCAGACCCCTGGCCTGGTGCTGGGGTAGGGGCCATGGTCTGAAGTCCCCTGTCAAGCCCCACCTGTTGAGGGGCCCTGCCTGAGGTCCCCCAGCCTGGCACTGGGGTAGGGGGAGCAGCCTGAGGTTCCCTAGCCCAGCACCGGGATAGGAAGTGCACCTTGAGGTCCCCCATCAAGCCCCGATGAGCAGGGGTGTGGCCTCAGGTCCCCTGGCCTGGCACCAGGGTGGGGGTCCCAGCCTGAGGTCCCCAGGCCTGACGCCAGGGCAGGGGGCATGGCCTGAGGTCCCCTGTCAAGCCCCACAGGGGTAGGGAAGGGCGTAGCCTCAGGTCCCTGCTGATTGCTTGTTAAGGCTCCTTAAGGGAACTTGGCCTCAGCTGTGGGTGCAGCCATCTTTGTGATGGAGTGATGGTCAATTAGCATATTTTCTCTTTATTAGATAGGATGACAAAGGGTAAGCCTATTATCATAGGGGTAATGAAAGAGGCAAATAGATTTGAGTTCATTTAGTTTCTCAAAGGGTTGAATGTCTTAGCGATTTAGTTGTTAGAGGTTCTTGGTTTGAATAGTAAGAATGTTTTAAAATTTTAAGTTGTATTATCCTAATATATAAAAACCTGGGTCCGTCACATCCACAGCAACTGGGAGGCTTGACTGTGGTGTGGTGTTTCTTCCTTTTCCGCGTCCCGCATGGAAAGGGAGAAAGACAGGTTCCTGAGGGGAGGAGCTGGGGGTTAAGAAATTAGAGAAAGAAAGAGACAAGAGACAGAAATAGATTCAAGCTGGGAGCCGGTTGGCTTCCTGTACTCTGATAGAGAGACAGTCACACTCACCTCAGACAACACAGCATATTTATTGGTTTCCAAAAGGGATTTTATGATCAAAAGGAGTTTCGGGTGTGCCCAAATCTTATTCATCAGGATATGAGTAAGCTCGTTATTTTGGGTGGGTCAAGGTCCTTTTTGTTCCTCATTCCAAGTACGTGAATCAGTACTGATAACAGGATTCTGCCAGTGCCCTTAGGCTCAGTTGAATAAGAATTAAAAAAGTATCCATGTGTCTTCCCAGATGGCTCTCTACACTTGACTGTTCACCAGGCTGCATGCACAGCAGGTGAGCGGGCTGAACTGCTTACCTCTCAAAGAGAGAGAGACGGGGCTGATTAGCAGTGGCAGCAGCTGCTGGCGAGGCCCGGATGGAGAAGCAGGGTCTGATCAGGGTCTGATCACCAGCAGCCAAGCCTCTCTCTCTCTCTCTCTCAGAGGTCAGCAGTTCAGCTGCTCCCCAGGAGCCTGGGGCGGCTGCTAATCAGCCGTTCCTCTATGATCAGGCCTGGAGATAGGCCCAGAGATGCTGTCTGGCATAGAAACCAACTAATCAGAACCAAATCTGGGTGAATTGCGAGAAGCCAATGGCTGCCTAGGAGGTGGAGTTTTTGAGGCTGACTGGCATAGAAACTGACCAATCAGAACCAAATTGGCAGGCAAAGGAGGGCAGTAAGGGGTGAGATCAGGTCAGCAGGGGAGGGTAGTTAGGAGTGATCAGGCAGGCAGAGGCAGTTAGGGGTGATCAGGCCTGCAGGGAAGGGCAGTTGGGGGGGCAAGATCAGGAAGGAAGAAGAGGGCAGTTGGGGGCGATTAGGCCAGCAGGGGAGGGCAGTTGGGGGTGAGATCAGGCTGGAAGGGGAGGGCCATTGGGGGCGATTGGGGGTGAGATCAGGCTGGCAGGGGAGAGCAGTTGGGGGTGAGATCAAGCTGGAAGGGGAGGGCAGTTGGTGGGGACCAGGCCAGCAAGGGAGGACCTTTGGGGGCAATTGGGCCAGCAGGGGAGCAGTTAGGTGTTAATCAGGCTGGCAGGGGAGTGGTTAGGGGTTGATCAGGCTGGCAAGCAGAAGCAGTTAAGGGCAATCAGGCAGGCAAGTGAGCGGTTAGGAGCCAGCAGTCCCAGATTGTGAGTGGGATGTCCGTCAGACATCCCCCAAGGGGTCCCAGATTGGAGAGGGTGCAGGCTGGGATGAGGGACCCCCCCCCCCCAGTGCACAAATTTCATGCACTGGGCCTCTAGTTATAAATAATCTAAGAATTATTGATAAAATTGTGATACATAAGTTGATGTATCTAATGAGGCATATCATTAAGAGGTTAAAAATAAAAAGGGACATATGTAATATTTTCAACAATAAAGATTTAAAAAAGAGAGAAAGAAGATTTAAACTTCCAATCTCCAACTTAAAAGGTTAATGCTAATTAGCTTCTTAATGAAATTATAGTAAGGAGGATGATCATTTTTGAAATATTTTAGTGGGATTATTTGAAGAGTGATTGGCATACAGCTATGATAGATCCACATATTTCAGAGCACTCCCTGTAATATAAGCTGTGTTGGGTTGATAGGAGTGTTATTTGATTTGGGCAGGGCTCAGAATAACATCTGTTTTTAATCCTAGTGGAGGGATAGCTCATGAGTATAGTACATCTTTGGATGAGATTAATATTCTAATTGTAATCTCTATAGGCAATGCTACTTGGTTATTAACCTCTAGAAGGCCGAGCTCTCTGGGCTTAGGTCAGATGTGGAGAATATGTTTGAATGAAAATTAAGGTCTTCATAATCTGTATATTCATTGCTTCAGTACCATCGGGGGCCTATTGTTTTAATAGTAATAGAAGGGTTGTTAATTTTGTCTATAATATAAAGAATTCATAGGTAGGGCAATTGTAATTAGAATAGTAGCTGGTAGAATTGTTCCGATAGTTTCTACTTCTTGTGCATCTACAGTACTTGTATGAGTCAGGATGGCAATATAAGTGAAATAATGTATAGTACAAGAGAGCTAATTAGGAAAACAATTATTAAGGTCTGATCCTGGAAGTGTGATAATACTTCCATAATTGATGATGCTGTGTCTTGAAAGCCTAGTTGAAATGGATATGTCATAGAGATATATAGGGGTTCCACTTATACTTTAATTTTGACAAAGTTATATAAATTTTACTAATATCTCAACTTTAGAGAAAGACAGTATGCCTATTACATTGGTTTGAAATCAATTTAAGAGGGCTTGATTCCTCCCTTTCTTACTTGGGATTTATGCCTGTAGGCTCTTCAAATGTGTGCTAAGGTAGAGGACATCTGTGCAGCCATGCAAGATTAGTTGTTGGTAATTTTACTATTAAGACTTCTGGTTTAGACGCAAATGCTTCTCATATGAAGACTGTAAGAATAACAGTAATTAGTGAAATGAATGAACCTATAGATGATACAGTATTTCAAGTTGTATAAGTGTCTGAGTAATTAGAGTAGCATCATGGCTTATTTATGATAAGCCTAACAAATGTTGAGGGAAAAAGGTTATATTAAGGACTACAAATGTAATCAAGAAATGGATCTTTGCTCTCAAGTTGTGTTTAATGTATAACCTGAAGATGAGGGAAATTAGTCCATGAATCCACCTTTAATAGCAAGTACAGCTTTCATAGGAAAGCCATAGTGCAAATGTGCTACTACATGAAGTGCGTGGTGCAGAGTGGGCCACAGTCCAGGCATCCAGGGCCGCTGTGGACAGAGGGTGCACAGAAACACAGAACTCTGCGATTCTCGATGTTTGTGATTCCACTGCTTCAGCAGCAGCAGCGCCTGGACCAGAACTCTTGTGAGACATGGAGTCACAAACCCAAGAATCCTTCCTTCGGATGGTATTTGTGTGCATCTCTTTCAATAGCTTCCCTCAATTCCTCAACTGTTGTGCATTGTGTACCTTAAACTTTAACTTTTGTGTATCCCCATAAAAAGCCTCGTGGAGAAATTTTCTTCATTCAAAGCTTAGTCTGTCTTCACCCATTTCTTCAAATCAGTTAACCCTGAAAAAGAGTGAAAATTAAGTGAGTTATCAGCTGTTAAAGTTGTACCTTTTGGGGGGACACCCTATATTTACATCAATTGGCAATCTTACTCTTGGGGAGTCTCACCTGCTGTGTGTATGTGGCTGGGTTCCTGACACAGCATTTTGTTTCCTGTTGTTTACTAAGGGTCTCTTCCTGGGATGTACTAAACCTGGTGATTTGGGTTTTATAAATGTTTTCCTTTTGAGTTAATGTACTGAGAGAGAATTGGATATGCTAACATGGTCTGTTTTCCGAGTACTTTGAGGTGTGTATTAAATAGCCATTGATTCTGGGACACAAGGATGGGTTTGTAATAAAATGAGATGGAGTAGAAGTGAGTCCTAGTTTTCCTCGCCGCTTGTCACTGGCAGTGTTGTCAGGCTCTGGGCTCCCTGCCTCAGCCCCCACGTTCCCCGCATCAGCCCTCCAGGTTCCTCACATCAGCCCCCCAGGCTCCTGGGCCCCTGGAATCCTGACCTTTCTTGGCCACGAGGTCAGAGAATGGGGAAGCGAGGTTTTCTGTTTACCAGGCAATAGCTTTATCCAGACTTGTGTGTATTTTATATTCCCATAAGTTGAATCCCATTTTGATATGGGATTTATATCACAGCAGGAGCTCAGCTTAAAATGATCCTTTGGATTTGCCAAGGCTACTCAACTAGGAAGAGCCAGATGAGGGAGGAGGATGGCATGTGAAGATCCCCACCTGACTTAATCCCATGGTGGCCTGTCCAGCTGCCACCTGCATGTCCCTTTCTTCCTCACCAAACCTCTTCTGTAAGGTTCCTCCTCTGGCCTCCTTTCCCATTCTTTCCCGAGGCCCTGCATCTGTGGGAGTCGCCCACTCAGGGAGCTGCCCTCCCCAATGCTTGTAGCCAAACTGAGCAGCAGCCCCTGCAGGCCTCCTCCCCTGTGCCTTTGGCTTTTGCAGGGTCTGACACTGGCCAGTCACCCCTTGGAGCTCTCAACCTCTGTCCCATGATTCTCTCCCCTCTGCGACGGCTCTTCATGGCTCACACTTGCCAGTCCATTAGTCACTCCCTCATTCCTTCCACAAACACTCATTGAAAGCTTCCTGTCACTCCTGGGTTCCACCATGGAAGCAGCTCCCTCCCTGCCCCCTCTGCAGGGCTGACCCACCTGCTTCCCTAGCACTAACACTCCTGAGCTTCAGGCCTGAGGTCGACTGCCTTAGGCCCACTGCCTGGGCTGCAGGCTTCCTCCACTGTCCCTGGCTCCTCTGAGTTCCCTACTTATCCAAGAACACCAGCTGTCAGTCAGAGAAGCCAAAAGTGTGTGGTGCAGGCTTGATCCCTCCTCTCTCCACTTCACACATTTGATAGGTCCCTTGAACCTGAGAATGGGTCTGGAATCTGCCTTCCCCATCTTAGCTGACTGTTCTCATGCCAACTCCACACACACCCCTGTCCCTGGGTCTTCGAAGGGGCTTGTCAACTGATCTGCCTGCCTCTCAGCCCTAGGGCACCTCTGGGCATCCATCTCAGTGACCTTCCTTTTTGAACCTCTCCTCCCTGGGCCTCCACACTAGCTACACCCATCCCTTTGTGGCCTAGCTTCTCCATGTGGCTCAACTTGTAGAGCCTTTGTAATGACCCATGCTGCCGATATAAATGAAGATTCTTTCTTGTGGACCTGAATTAATAGGTTCCCTCTCATCCAAATTTGTGTTTCTTTCAACGTGTCCTCAACCAATAATTATTTCCACACATATTGTATATTTTTCTTCTTGGATAAGTTACAGTACTCACATAGTTCTTCCATAGCATAGCACACTACTTCAGAGGTCATGCTTTCCCCTCACCTTTAGTTTCCTGTGGGGATTTGAGTCTAGTCAAGGTGGCAGCTGCCACAAGAGAGGTCACTGCCTTTATTACCCTTATGTGTTCCCTCTTGCACATTTCTCCAGTCTCTGACAAATCCTGAATTATTCCAGTTTTATCTCATATTGGTTACAACACTCCCATGATCCATCCCATTTTTTTCTCACATCTGGCTTGAAGCCATTGTGAAAATAGATTTATTCATGTCCTGAATCTCTTCAAGCTGAATGAGGTGTGCTGGCTATAAACCAGGGAAAACATCCCTGTCTGCTGTTGCGGATTACTCAGGAATTTTCAGAATCTCTATGTCATCACCACAGATATAGAAACAACAACCAAAAACCCATTGGATTCTCACTGCGGCCCTCACTCCTCCATCTAGTGATGCTGTAGCCCAGTATTTAGACATTGTCTTGCATGGACTCTGGAATTAGACTTGTTTAGTTAACACTAAATGATACATTTTCTTTTTATGTTATAAACTCTATTCCTCATCCAAATTTATGTTTCTATGAACATTGCCCTCCACCATTAATTAATTCCACACTTAATTCATATATTTCTGCTTTTGTGTATTAGAGAACTCACATAGTTCTTCCAAAGAATGGCACACTTTTTCAAGGGCCACGCTTTGTCTCTCACGTTGAGTGTCCTACTCTGATGGGCATCTAGTCAAGCTGGCAGTTGCCACAGGAGAGGTCACCACGGTGATTCCCCTTGTGTGCCTACCAGGAAACTTTCCAATGTTTTTCCACATCTGGCTGGAAGCATAGAAATAAGCTATTCATGCCCTGAAGCTCCTCAAGCAGCATCAGGAGCCCTGGACATGAGTTCAGCAAGCGATCTCAAGTGATGAGAAGGAGTGTGTCCATGTGTGCTGAGGTGGCCACTCAGAAATATTTCACATTGCATGTCATCACCAGAGACATAGGAAACCTGCTGGGTTCCTGCAGCAGTCCTCTATCTAGTGATGCTGTAGCCCCGTGTCTAGAAATTGCCTTGCTTGGCATGAGCCTGGAATCTAAACTGGGTTTTGCAACAATTAATCATGATTTCTTTCCTTTTCAAACACACAGTTCCTCACTAATTCTCTGAAGGTTAGTGCTCTCCAGCACAATTGCTACTGCCCAGCTTCAACAGCTAATTCACCTGATTTTTATTGAATGAATGATAGGTAAATAAAATATGTTTATAGTTTTCAAACACAAAAATGTCTCTTCATTTTTTAAGCAAGCATGGGACTAACAAAGTTTATTTTAAAAATTATGTCATTATTACATTTTTGGGTTAATCACATTATAAAACTTCACTTGTACAACTTTATAGTGCAACAGAGCACACTCAGCTATGTGCTCACCACGCAATGTCTATCTCCTCTGTCCCCAGGCAGTTGACCCCTTTTATTCACCTGGTCCTCCCTCATGTTTTCCTTTTTTTAACCACCATGATTCCATTTGTATGTAGGAGACTTTGTTTCTTTTGTTTGTGTTTCCACATTCCATTGATGAGGGAAAATATGGAATCTGCCACTTGATACTTTTGAGTAATGAAATCTTCCACTTTGAGATTTCACTCTGATGAGCATTGTATGAGACACAAATATCTTTGAATATTTTTGAACACTGAGTGAGAACATCCAATAAACTTTTGCTCAAAAAGTTTGTGAAGGATCTTCTAATTATGCCCTTTTCAATGTCTCTGCCTAATGTTGCAAAATACTAAACAGAGCCATGAATCAGTATCTCCTTCCATAACTGGACAGAGCGAATGATAAGGTGAACTGCCCCAACCTCTGCCTATTGTGAAGGTTTTGTTACCCACTGTCCTCCACAGATGTCCAGAGATGGTCTGTCGTGGTGCAGTTGTCCACTTTCTGGTTGGCCATCAATACCATGCATAATCATTAGTAATCCAGGCCACAACTTTACTTCCTTTGTATTGAGGTCATAGGACACTTTCCAGGAATCCATAGGTCTAGGCTGAAAGATGGATTCATTGTATAGAAGTTGGTACTGAAGTAAATTGGGTCACAGGTTATATTACTGCTTTGGTCCTCCCAGGTTTGATCATGCTTGACACCACACCCAGGTCATAACGGACAATTCAGGTAGCATGGAAACTTGGGTACCCATCTTTAAACACTCCTTCTTTCAAACCAAGGAAACACTTTGGGACAAATCTCAGTTCATTTTCAGTGTGATGACAGCACATTGCCCTGAATATTTTCCCCTCCTGGATAAGACTACTTGGGGCTAAAGAAGGGATAGAAGCCATCAGTGATGCCCAGGTGGACAGCAGCCTGAGACTGGAATCATTTTTGCCCTACAGGTCTGGGAGCCAGGACACCTATGCAGCTTGGCCTCTAGGGTTGCTTCTAGCCCAGCTCTCTCCAACCCAGGGAATCATGAGATCAGTTGCCAGCTTTCTACCATGAATCTTTCCAATTTATCTATCACATCTGTTTTGGAATCATTTAGACAAGTATCTGCTCATGTCCTGAAGATCTTCAAGCTGAACCTGGGACCTTGGATGTAAAGCAAATAAGCAATCCATGTCTGCTTTTACAGACCACTCAGAAAATTTTCAGAACGTCGATGTCATCACCACAGACATGGAAACTAGAAATGAAAAAGCACATTGGATTGCTACAGTGGTCCTCACTCCTCCATCTAGTGATGCTGTGACCACATATTAGAAATTGTCTTATTTGACTTGACTCTAGAATCTCAACTTGGTATTAACTCATAATAAAGGATTTTCTTAGACAATGTTCCTCTTTAAATATCTGATGGTTAGGGCCCTACAGTACACATGATGCTGCCCAGTTGTAGCAGAGACTTCACCTGATCCTTAGTTCCCAAAAGGAAAGTAAACAAAAATATACTCATGTTATTCCAAAACTAAAAAGTCTCTTCTTTCCTTAAACAAGAGGGGGAGTGACAAAATTTCTTTGTGGAATTATTTCATTATTTATTATTGAGGGATAGCTTTGTTAATAACATTATATAAATGTCACCTGTACTACGTAACAGTACAACCTCGTATACTCTTTATGTGCTCACAGCCCCAAGTCCAGTCTCCTTGTATTTGAGCCCCTTTGCCCCTTTATCATCACTCATGCTTTCCCTCTCTGGAAACCAGCACGATTGCTTTTACATGTCAGTGATTTTATTGGTAGCATTGATTTGCTTCTGGCTTTTACATTCCATAGATGAGGGAAATTACAGAATGTGCCAACATACCCCTTGGATTAATTAAGTCCTCCACTCTAAGGATATTTTGTGATAAGCATCATAGGAGGCACAAATAGCTTTTTATATTTTTGCCCATTGAGTGAATGCTGTCCTCACACCTTTGTCCCTCGCTGTTGATGGGAAATAGTGGCAGAGCCATGAATCAGCATATGCTATCATGTCAGATCATTTGACCTTCAAGCACAGTGAGTGAGGGAGTGACCTGCAGGAAGCTGCCCACTGTGATAGTTTCCTCACCCCTGTAGTTCAAGGACATTTACAGGGGCTCTGTCATGCTGCACCTATGCACTCTGCAGTTGTTCACCAAAATCTCTTATATCGTATCCATTGAGTGAAAACTGTCCTCATGCCTCTGCCATATTCCAGTGTGAATAATTTCCCATTCATGCTTCTTTTCTGCCTATCTCTATGGTAGACATTTTGGCCAGAGCCATGAATCAGCATGTACTTGCATCTCAGATCATTTGTTGTTCAAGCAGAGTGAGTGATATGACCTGCTGGGAACTCTGGCCCCTGGGATGGGTTACCTGGCCCTGCCCTTCAGGAATGTCTGCAGGGCTCTGTCGGGCTGCAGCTGCTCGCTCTCTGCTTGGTCATCATCATTTCTCCCCTTGTCAACAGGTCATCAGGAGTTTCTCATGAGTCCAAAGCTAGGCTGCAAGTGGGGTTGAGGACAATTGGGCCAGCACGTACATGACTTCCCTGAGCTTCCTGAGTCCTCCCAGGTGAGATCACCACCTCTTTAGATGGATGTTGTAGTCATTCTGTGTGTCACCAACCTTATGGCTCCATGGGTTCCATCACACCCAGGTCATAATGGACAGCTGGGTGGCCTGGTCACTTGGAGGCCCATGGTTAGGTGTTTCCTCTTTGAAACCAAAGAAACCCTTTGAGACAAACCTCAGTGCATTTTGAGGGGTGACAGGCCTGTCCCCTGCCTCTTTGCCCCTTATACCAGGGTGACTTCGGGCAGAAGGGCGTTTGTAAACCATCTGGGTGGTGCTCATGGAACTGAGAAAGGGAATGTTTCCCTTGACACTTAGAGGCCCCTGAAGGACCATGGCATCTGGGGTTACTTCTCCCAAGCACTGCGCAGCGCAATGCAACATGAGGCTCTGGTTTGCCAGCTTCTGACTTAGTTCCTGCTGTTTCTCTGGGGCTCAGGAGGTGGGAACATCGTGGAGGGACTCCGCTGCCCTGTGCTGCTGTCTTCCTTACCTTCCTCATTCTGGACACTAAAGTGACAAAAGAGGGAACTCTTAAATGCTGGTTTACTGGGTGGAATAGATTTTGCATGAGGAATGATGGTCTAAGCATGTGGCTTCCTTATTCAGAAAGAACTTTAGCCCTAGATGGTTTTGCTCAGTGGATAGAGCATCAGCCTGTGACTGAAGGGCCCCAGGTTCAATTCCAGTCAAGGGCACATGCTCGATCCCCAGCAGGGGGCATGCAGGAGGCAGCCAATCAATGATTCTCTCTCATCATTGATGTTTCTTTCTCCCTCTCCCTCTCCCTCTCCCTTCCTCTCTGAAATCAATATATATATATATATATATATATATATATATATATATATATATATACATTTTTTTTAAAAAAGAATTTTATTTGCCCAATTTGACACAAAGGAGGCCACAGTGGTTCCACAAAAGAACAATAGTTATTTGTTGATGATTTCAAGACCTTGGTTGTAAAGTTTGAGCATTTACACTTTTTTTCACCCACAGGTCTTTCTAAGGTCCCAGACAGAATCACTATCTACCAGAGATACTCAGAGCACCATCATGTCTGCTGGGTACATGGACCCGGTCACAGAACAGCTCGCACAGCAGCCTGGACCTGTTTCAGTGCCCTGTGTTTTTTCAGGTCCAACTGGAATGGAGCAGACCTTATCGTCTCTCCATAAATTTGCTAGAGTCACATGCTCCACTGAGGAATCTACTGCCTCTAAAATCCAGAGGCGTACTGGGCACTGTGCCTCCATCGTTGTCTCTGCGGGGGCTGGATGACAGCAATTCTTTTTCTTAATATATTTTCATTGATCTCAGAGAAACAGGGGGGGAGAGAGAGAGAGAGAGAGAGAGAGAGAGAGAGAGAGAGAGAGAGAGAGAGAAGCATCAATGATGGGAGAGAATCATCGATCGGCTGCCTTCTGCATGCCCCACACCAAACATCCAGCCCACAACCCGGGCATGTGCCCTGACTAGGAATCGAACCATGACCCTCTGGTTTGCAGGTCAAAGTTCAACCATGGAGACATGCCGGCCGTGCGGCAGCAATTATTTTCTACCTCAAAACAGTTACTTCTCCTGCTGAATACCACTGGACACAAAAATATTTCACTGAGTGAGAGGAATTGTGAATTTTAGTCAGATTTCTTCTTAAATGTCTCTCTCTAAAAGTCTAGCATGTCTAGAGTTGGTTCCCACTCACTAGGTCTAGGGAGCCTAAGGTCATCTGTGTAATGGACCAACAGGAAGTACATCCTGTGGATGAAAAAGACATTCAAGATCTCTGCAAAAAGCATAAAGCTGTAGAGCTGACTCACCCCAGAAGTGAGATAATGAAGGTATATTCTGGCCTTGCCAGTGGATGGAAGGCAACCTAGATTGAACCATGAAAAACAAGGAGGAGACATTGTCTGCACTGTAACCACATTGGTCCAGCAGCAGCAGCTCAGGCCACCTGTAGTTACAGTCTGGGTGAATAAACAACCATTTTCTATGTTGTTTCCTCTATTTATTTTTCTCCTTCTCCCTTTCCCACTCTTCTCCTCATTTTTCTTTCTCCTTTTGCACAAGCCAAATCAAAAGCTTACTGAGCGTGTGTTGCAATCGGCACTTCCTGCACCTTTGAAAACTTTCCTGGTGGCACAAATCTCTTCTATTTATCCAAGTATGTGGTACAGCTTTTCATTTACTACTTACCTAGTTACAGGCAGTTCTAATGGCTTCTGATTAGACTCTCTCATAGTAGCCGTCACTCAGCAGTAATGATTATGGGAGATCATTCTGGTTTCCTGGCTATTTCAGTCATGCATAGAACCAGGGGCAACTATAGTGCTCTGAACTCCCCACCTACCAATTCTGTAGCCCAGGACTTAACAACTGCCTTGCTTGGTAGGAGTCTGGGATCAGAGCAGGATTTGGTAACCCTTAGCTATTTGTTCTTTTTTCTTTTCTTAGACACAATTCCACCATAATTATCTGATGGCTGACACCCTACAGCACACCTTCTACTGCCCAGTCTCAACAGATGACTTACCTGACCCTTGTTGAACAAAGGGTAGGTAAATAAAAATATATTTATATTATTCAAAACCTGAAAAAAGTTTGAGAGAAACCAAGATGGCGGCATAGGTAAACACCTAAACTGCTGCCTCGCACAACAATATCAAAACTACAACTAAAAGACAAAACAGACACCATCCATAACCACAGGAAAGCTGGCTGAGTGGAAATTCTACAACTAGAAGAAAAGAGAAAAGCACATTGAGACTCAGAGGAGCTACAAAAGGCTGAGGTATGGAGGCTCACATGCGGAGAGGACGGGCGGCTCTGTGCACGGGCGGCTGAGTGCTCGGCTGGCTTTCTAAAGTGGGAGGTAGAAGGAAACTCCAAACTGCACTGAACTCCAGTCCTGGGCGAGATTCTGGGAAAGCAGACTCATTAGGGGGGAATCTGGACTGTCAGGAAAAAGAAAGCACACTGAGACTCGGGAGCTGCGGAAGGCAGAGGTCTGGAGGCAGGCGTGTGCGCAGAGAGGACTGTCTGCTGAATGCACGGGAGGCTGAGTGTGTGGCTGGCTTTCTAAAGCAGGAGGGAGACAGAAGCTCCCGACTGCATTGAACTCCAGTTCCGGGCAAGTTTCTGGGAACCCCAACTCATTCGGGGAGAAACTGAACTGTCTGGCAGCAGGCGAAACTCAAGGGCAGCTTTATCTCAGCGCTGCTTGCAGCGATTACCGAGGGACACTGAGACGCAGGGGCCTCATAGGGCAGGGATGATGGGAAACCAAGGCTGTCTGCTCCACCCTGAAACTGCGCCCCATCCAAGCTGAGCACAGAGGCTTTTGCTATTTTGCAAGTCTTGTCTCATAAGAGTGTCTCCAGCACAGAAGTCCTCCCAGCATAGACACAGCTGATCCTCACAGCCAATTGGCCTGGAGGTCAGTTCCTCCCAGTGATACCAACAACAATCAAGACTTAACTACAACAAGGCTGAGCACACAGCCCACAAGGGGGTGCACCAAGAGTGTCCACCTCACGTAACTGGGGAGGCTGAGCCACTGTGCCCTAGAGGACACCTACCACACAAAGCTACTCTACCAACTCAGGGAAGCAGAGAAAATGCAGAGACAAAGAAACAGATCACAAATGAAAGAAATGGAGGAAAGCAAACGACTGGATATAGAGTTCAAAACTATGGTTATAAGGTTTTTCAAGAATTTCCAAGAAAAGGCCGATAAATTTAACGAGACCCTCGAGGATATGAAAAAGAACCAACTAGAAATCAAACATACACTGACTGAAATAAAAAATATTATACAGAGACCTAACAGCAGACTAGAGGACTGCAAGAATCAAGTCAAAGAGTTGAAATACAAAGAAGCAAAAAACACTCAGCCAGAAAAGAAAAAAGAAAAAAGAATCCAAAAATTTGAAGATAGTGTAAGGAGCCTCTGGGACAACCTGAAGCGTACCAACATCCAAATTATGTGGGTGCCAGAAGAAGAGAGAGAGCAAGATACTGAAAACCTATTTGAAGAAATAATGACTGAAAACTTTCCCCACCTGGTGAAAGAAATAGACTTACAAGTCCAGGAAGTGCACAGAACCCCAAACAAAAGGAATCCAAAGAGGACCACACCAAGACACATCATAATTAAAATGCCAAGAGCATAAGACAAAGAGAGAATTTTAAAAGCAGCAAGACAAAAACAGTTAATTACCTACAAGGGAGCACCCATACGACTGTCAGCTGATTTCTCAACAGAAACTATGCAGGCTAGATGGGAGTGGCAAGAAATATTCAAAGTGATGAATAGCAAGAACCTACATCCAAGATTACTCTACCCAGCAAAGCTATCATTCAGAATTGAAGGTCAGATAAAGAGCTTCACAGATAAGAAAAAGCTAAAGGAGTTCATCACCACCAAACCAGTATTATATGAAATGCTGAAAGGTATTCTTTAAGAAGAGGAAGAAGAAGAAAAAGGTAAATGCCGGAAACCAATCATTCTACCACTAATAGAAAGATGTGGCCAGGAAACTGGGAAGGCTGGTCAACAACCTTAATTGTTTTGATCACTCACTGTTTAGTTGAAACATTGTTAGCTGAAGCAGCCTCCACCTGTTTGTTTCATGTAAATTTCTGTTATTGGAATTTCCTGTCTAAAGGTTATGGGCATATCCCATAGTCTCAATAAAAGGGATTGCAAGGCCAGAGCAACGGGTAGTCCTTCCACTAGAGTTGGGCCCCCGCCTGGCCCCCAATATTTCCAAATTAATACTTTTCCAAGTCTCTTTTCATTTGTGTGTGGCCTTCTCCAGAACCCAAACCCTGAACCGGAACGCTGAACCAAGCGGGACGTGAAAAGGGATTCCCACAGGTAAAGATAAAAATTATGAACAACTAATACATGTCTATCAACAAGTGAATCTAAAAATCAAGTGAATTAAAAATCTGATGAACAGGATAAACTGGTGAATATAATAGAATCAGGGTCATAGAAAGGGAGTGGACTGACAATTCTTGGGGGCGAAGGGGTGTGGGAGGTGCGGGAAGAGACTGGACAAAAAGCATACATCTATGGATGAAGACAGTAGGGGGGGAGGTAAGGGCAGAGGGTTGGGTGGGAACTGGGTGGAGGGAAGCTGGGGGGGGGGAAGAGGAAAATTGTAATAATCTGAACAATAAAGATTTATTAAATTAAAAAAAAAACCTGAAAAAAGTATCTCCTCTTTTCTTAAGCACATGTGGGACTAAGAGAGTTGCTTTAAATATTACTTCATTATTGCAATTTGGGGGGTAACATGGTTAACATCATTATATAAATTTCAGTTGTTCGAGTTTATGGTACAACATGGCACACCGTGTTAATGTGCTCACCAGGAAAGTGTGGTCTCCTCTATCTTCTTCAAGACTGTCCTTATCCTTTCTCAGGCTTTTCCTTTTCTTGGAACCACCATGATTTGGGATGTATAGAAGATATTTTTATTTGTTTGTTTGTTTCTTTCTTTCTTTCTTTTGTGTGTGGAGGAAAAATATAGAATGTGCCACTTTATCCTCTTGATTAATGAAATACTCAACTGTGATAATTTACTGTGAGGAACAGTATATGAGACACAAATATCCTTGTATATTTTTGCCCATTAAGTGAGAACTGTCCAACAAACTTATGCCCAATGTCATTGTGAAGGATCTTCCAATCATGTTTCCTTCATGTCCCTATTTTTGCAAGATAGTGGCCAGCACCATGAATCAGTATCTCCTTACACATCTGGTCATTTGTCATCCCTGCAAAGTGAATGTGGAGATGAATAGCCCCCAAATCCGCCTATTGTAAAGGTTTCATTACCCATGATCCTTCACAAATGTCCAGAGAGGGTCGGCAATGCAGCAACAGCGCACTTTCTGGTGGGTCATCAAATTCATGCAAAATCATTGGTACCCAGGCCTCGACGTTCCTTCCTCTGCCAAAAGGTCATATGGAGCCTTCCATAATTCCACAGGTCTAGGCTGAGAGAATTCATTGTTGGCAGTAGGGCTGGTGGGAATTTGGACCACCTCTATATAACTGCTTTGACCCCGCCCAGGTTCCATCTTGTATGGGCTACTTTAAGCTGATGTTGTCTTCTTGTACATGACCTCTTTGTGACCCCCATGGTAGACATCACACCCAGGTCATTATACATAGTTCAGGTTGCATGGTAACTTGATAGCCCATGGTTAAGCACCTGAGATAATTCTTTGTGACCAATTAGAGCCTATCTTCAGAGCAATTACAGCCCGGTGCCATAAATATTAGCTCATTTTAGCTAGTGCTGCTTTGGTCTAAAGAGGGGATGGAAGCCACCAGTGATGCCCAGATGCACCTCAATCAGAGACTGGAAATGGTGCCTCCCCCAGTTCTTTGGGGATCCAGGGTCTCTATGGAGCTTAGCTTCTAGGGTTACTTCTTGCTTTACTCAAACTCTGTAAGAGAGAGGCCCAGGGCTAAGGCTGCCTCGGTCTTGGGCCTTGCTCGGACTCTCTAAGAGAGAGTCCAAGGGACTTGCCTGCTAATCCTTTGAGCTTCACTAATATTCTCAAAGAGAGAGGCTGAACTCCACTATTTGTTTGTTTTTTAAATCACTATTGCTGAAAGTATTACATATGTTCCCTTTTTCCCCCATTGACCTCTCCCAGCCCGCCCCCATCCTCCACACCAGGCCTTCATCACCTTATGGTCTGTGTCCATGGGTTAGGCATATAATGCATACAAGTTCTTTGGTTGATCTCTTCACACCCACCCATCCTCCCCTGCCTTCCCTCTGAGTTTTAACAGTCTGTTTCATGCTTCTTTGTCTCCAGATCTATTTTTGTTCATCAGTTTATTTTGTTCATTA